>NW_027490047.1:300000-449374 GCF_041146795.1 Maylandia zebra
ATTGTATTCATACAGAATCAGTTTGGTATCATTGTTTGTCTGCTCACTGATTGTTGAAACTAAGAGCTACTTTGATCTGTTTAGATCTAAAGTATCCAAAGTTGAGCTCTGATGTTTCTTCACCCCTGTGTGTGTGATATGTGATTCCTACATGCTGGCAGAGCAGCAGTTTGTGCTCACAGATGGTGACGGTGTGGAGAGACGGTGGTGTTTCCTCAGAAGAACCAGCAGAGTCACTTGCTGACTGATGCTCATCTGCACTGCACAGAGGAAATCAACTGACCGAGGTTTGTCCAGTGACGTGTTATGAATGTATATTTGTTTTATGCTTACAGTTATGTTTTTCTTGACAGAGGCTCTGCAGAGGTTAGACAAAGCAGAGAAAACATGTGCTTTACATTTTACTGTGATTTATTGAGATATTTGTTGCCTGATGTTCAGCAGGAATGGAGAAATAGAATCAAAGGGAGATGTTTTTGATGTTTTTGTAATGATGTAAGTAAATCTTCAATATTATTTATTTGCTTGGTTATATTAGGAGTGTTTCTGAGTGAGGGGGGAGGAGTCATTATCCAGGTAAAGTGACGTAGATCAGTGGATACACTTGTCTCCTCTTTAAAGGAGACAATCCAAGTCATCCTTAAATGTTAGTGCTTTCAAATACACAAACATTTTTAAAGGACAAAAATGAACATCCAACTTTGACTGTAACACAAAATAAATCTTTCCATGTGTGTTTTCAAACTCTCAGATGGGCAGCATATCAGTCTTGGACTGTCTAACCTGCCGGAGCAGCACTGAATGACCACCACACATGAGCATGTTCCTGCAACATTCAGCATCTGATCCTTCATCTGTGTGCTTCTGCTTTTGGTAAGTAGAGTTACCCAACTCCAGTAACTCTACACACATGCCATCCATTTCTGACGGCCTGGTTACTTCCTGTCAGTTACTTTAGAAACCATGTGGTCACCTGACCTAACACTATTCAAGTGTCACATGTCAAACAGCTGGAGAGGAAACTACACCAGTGTACTGGGATGTTTCACCAACACGTGCCAGATGCTGTTCCTTCATGGTGACATCACAGAGACAGCCCCACCCACCTCAGGACCTCGCCATTTATCATGATGATTATAATGATGACAGCGAGCGGAACTAAGACTGTAAAAATCCACGACCAGAATTTTTCTTTCTAATTATTAATGAATACTGAGAGCCTCTTTCTGTGTTTTGTATGTTTTGGGGTTGTTTTTTTTACCTCATTTGTTACTAACAAAGTTCACCAAACTCACACAGTTTACATTCTGTATGTTTCCATCTTTACCAGCCACACTCTAATTGCATTTAAGAAAATAATCCTTAGAAATCGTCATTTTTCTCTTTTGTAATTGATGATAATTCAGTGAATATAAGATAAGATAAGATAACTCTTTATTGTCATTGCACAGTCATACATAGTACAGTAGTACAATGAAATTGGAAAAACTGTCCTACGTCGGCACTACATATAACACAACACGATATGACACATCACAACGTAACAAACAACACAACACAGTAACACACTGCTTCCTTCTATTGCGTCACACATTGCTTTAAGTTTTTCAGTGTCCAGTTATTTTTTACTGCTGTTTAAATTCTCTGAATGTTTGACCCTGTAGACTGTTTGATGGACTGCTTGTCTTCCTGTTTGTAACCGCCGCCTGTTTTTTTTAATAAAGATTTGGATTTCTGACTTCAACACAGCCTCTGCGTGTCCTCCCTTTGAGTCCTCTTCCTCTGTGAACGTGTTGCATGTGTCACAGATTCATTTTATTAGCAGCTTTCCCACAGTGAGTTGCATCAGCATTCATTCACAGCACATTTCAGAAGGATTCAGATTAATACAGTGATCTTATAGTCAGAATGATCCTGACAGAGTGCCACTGTAAACTATCTTTCATCAGGTAAATTTCAAAGTTCAGTATTTCAAAGCAGGAGTTATGAAGACTCATACTGGCATTAGGACTAATAATATGTACTTACAAAGTCAAAGTTTTTTAATTATGCTAGAATATTGGAAGACAATCAACTTTTAGTGTTTTCCGCATATTAATTATTCTGAAATAGAGACGTGACCCTAACTGTACAGAAGCAGTAAACAACTGACAATCTTAACAGACATCATTGGCCTGAGCCGTCATGCACAGTGAGTCTGATCCTTTGCTGTGAGAGTCTGACAAGCATGTTTCTGGTCAGTTTGGAAGAAATAATATCACAATGTTGATCTTTTTTTCAATATTCCTTCTCTTTTACAACACAAACTGTGATCAAAGGTACTTATGTTCACAGCATGTAACTATACTGACAGTCCAGGGCATTGTGGTCTGTTGAGCTAGGGTTAGCAATTCAGACATATGTAATCAATATTAAACGTCTCTGACGTGGGCCACTGTCCACAGTGTTGGGAAATCCATACCAGGCTGGAACGAGTCAAGGTAGGTGAGCATCCACGAGAAGACACAGCAGATGCATCCTACTAATACTGACAGGACCAGGAGACTCCAGAAACCGAGCATCTTCTCTTCAGTGCCATCCTCGCCTGTCACCCTCTCTGCCCGCAGCTGAGTATGGAGTAGATAAGGGCGCAGAGAAACCCTTATTACTAATTTGTATTATAATTCAATTTTCATGAAATATTCATATTCAGTATTGGTCCTTTTATATTAATAACCACGTATCCACCCAGGCTCATGGTGGGGCAGGGCTCTGTCCTGGGATACTTGAGTACAAGGTAATGTACACCCTGACCAGGTATCCAGTCTGTCAGAATTGTTTTCAATATTTGGTTCAAAAATATGAGTGACAACAAAAATCCAACTAGGATTCTTGCATATGATGAATGAAGTCTGTCTTTGACTGAATTGTCCAGCTGATCCATCAAACCCCCAGCAGGTGAACCTTATTCATGACATAACACCGCGACAATGTAAAAAATGAAACAGCAACAGTCTAAATGTAAAGTGCATTCTAAAGTCCTCTTCAATAAATCATATGCAAAGAGTCATTCAGGACTGTAAAACGTGAACTACAGAACCCAGAGTCTTCATCATTAAATCTCTGGTTGCTTCGTTTTTCTATCCTATATCAGATACTTTAAGGTTAGGTTAGGTAAACTTGCATTCTCATGGTGAGGCAAAATGCTTTATGTGTGTGTGTGCGTGTCATGAACGGCTATAAAAGGCCTATAATTAAAGAACAAAGCGGGGTTTGAGTTCGAGTTGCGGCAGACTGTCACTACTTGTAAATGGAACGCAGCCTTCCTACGGCGGACAGCTAATAACAGGAATCGGACGCGGTCCACCCAAGTCCACAGCAACCACCATAGCAACCGCCTAGCATGACCTTAAAAACATATTCTGTCTTCATAACTATCAAAACCATGAAATGATTTGCAAAGTGTGAAAGTGTTACAGCTGCAGAGAGCTATGGCGGTATCTTTGGAAGCTGTTTACACAGCTAATAATATACGATGTAACCATGGAGACAGTCAGTCACGTGAGCTAGCGGTGCATGTTTACTACAGTGAATAAGGTGATTGTGTGCACAGCGTCCACACGCTGCAGAGGGTAAAGACATTACTTCAATATTGTTTTATATTGATATATATTTGCCTTCTGTTGACCATCACCTCAGGTTCACCATTACAGTTTCAGCATACAGATGCACACTGTCTAAATATCAACACATTCAAAAACTCATGTCTCAGAAATAAGCACAGCTGTTCATGTTTGTCATTAGAGTTTTATTTGTAAGAAAATTATGAACTTCATATTGTGTATCAAATAAAAGAACATTTCACAACTCTGAGTCAACAGAAACAGGAAACAGAAATGTCTCTGAAGGAAATTTCCGTCCCCGGTTTCCTCCAAGGCGTGAGCGATAAGCAGAGTTTTGTCCTTTCCTTATAAGATTCCTAATTATTCAAAGTAACACTCAGGTATGCCGCTCAGCTGGGTTAGTTACGACGTCGGGAGCAGCTTGGGAGAACAAGGAAACACAGACTGCTTCAGGTTGCCTTCCCAAATCGACTCAAAGGTTTATTTAGTACATAACAGCTTATATAGAGGAACAAAAGGTTCGTGTGTCAGCAGGTTCCGGTACAGACCAAATAAGGAAACGTCTTCCTGCCTTCTGAGCAAAGAAGTATCCTTTGTGTAGTTTATCTCTTCAGTTACAATTTATGATCATCCCAGCAAAATACACTCCTAGACATAGAATACAGAGTTCTTTCATTAGTGAATTCTGAAACAAACCACCTGGCCTTTAACGAGCCTTTTTCTAAGAGATAAAGAAGGGAGGATGGGAGTAAGGAAGTGGTCTCGTCTCTGTGGTATTTTCGACCTTGGGGTACCAGCCTGTGATTCTTACACATCAATTCTTGGGTCAGAGAGAAAGAGAAAAACAACTAGTAAATGGGCCTTATTGAGTAACTCTTTTCTGTATAATATCACTACAAAACAATATCCTGTAAATGCTACCATGGTATCAAAATATCACAACAGTCTCTAATGTAGACATGTACAGTGTAGTGTAAGCATTAAAAGATCATAAAAGAAAACACTCATAAGACCCTTATGAAAAGGACACCGAGGGAACAGTTTACCCTGCCCGGGATAGGGTTACCGGGGCCCCGCCCTGGAGCCAGGCCCGGGGAGGGTGCCCGAGGGCGAGCGTCTGGTGGCCGGGCCTTAGTCCATGGGGCCCGGCCGGGCACAGCCCGAAGAGGAGACATGGGCCCATCCTCCCGCAGGCCCACCACCTGCAGGAGGCGCCATAGGGGTCGGGTGCATTGTGTGCCGGGTGGCGGCCAGGAGTGGAGGCCCTGGCGGACTGACCCCCGGCTGCCAAGACTGGCAATAGGGACATGGAATGTCACCTCTCTGGTGGGGAAGGAGCCTGAGTTAGTGCGTGAGGTTGAGAGGTACCGGCTAGATATAGTTGGGCTCACCTCTACGCATGGCTTGGGCTCTGGAACCAGTCTCCTGGAGAGGGGCTGGACTCTGTCTCAGTCTGGAGTTGCCCCTGGTGAGAGGCGGCGGGCTGGGGTGGGTATTCTAATATCCCCTCGGCTTGCTGCCGGTACGTTGGGGTCTTTCCCGGTGGACGAGAGGGTTTGTTCCCTGCGCCTTAGGGTCGGGGAACGGGTCCTGACTGTCATCTGCGCTTATGCGCCGAGTGGCAGTTCAGAGTACCCAGCCTTCTTAGAGTCCCTGGGGGGGGGGGGGGGGGGGGGGTGCTGGAGGGTGCTCCACCTGGAGACTCTGTTGTCCTGCTGGGAGACTTCAATGCTCACGTGGGTAACGACAGCGAGACCTGGAGGGGCGTGATTGGGAGGAACGGCCTCCCTGATCTGAACCCGAGTGGTGCTTTGTTATTGGACTTCTGTGCTAATCACAGTTTGGCCATAACGAACACCCTGTTCGAACATAAGAGTGTCCATAAGTGCACGTGGCACCAGGACGCTCTAGGCCGTAGGTCGATGATCGATTTTGTAGTCGTATCAGCAGACCTGCGACCATATGTTCTGGACACTCGGGTAAAGAGAGGGGCTGAGCTGTCAACTGATCACCACCTGGTGGTGAGTTGGATCAGGTGGCGGGGGAGGACGCTGGACAGACCTGGTGCACCTAAACGCGTAGTGAGGGTGTGCTGGGAACGTCTAGCAGAGGCCCCAGTCCGCGAGATCTTCAACGCACACCTCCGGCAGAGCTTCAACAGCATTCCGAGGGAGACTGGGGACATTGAGTCCGAATGGACCATGTTCAGCGTCTCCATTGCCGAAGCTGCGGCATTGAGCTGCGGCCGCAAGGTGGTTGGTGCCTGCCGTGGTGGTAATCCCCGAACCAAATGGTGGACACCAGAGGTGAAGGGAGCCACCAGGCTGAAGAAGGAGTCCTATCGGGCTTGGTTAGCCTGTGGGACTCCGGAGGCAGCCGACAGGTATCGACAGGCCAAGCGGAATGCAGCTCGGGCAGTGGCTGAAGCAAAAACTCGGGTGTGGGAGGAGTTCGGAGAGGCCATGGAAAAAGACTTTCGGACTGCCTCGAAGAGATTCTGGCAAACCGTCAGACGTCTCAGGAGGGGAAAGCGGTGCTCTACCTGCACTGTGTATAGTGCTGGCGGAGCGCTGCTGACGTCGACTGAGAAAATTGTCAGGCGGTGGAAGGAATACTTCGAGGACCTCCTTAATCCCACTGACACGTCTTCCAAGGAGGAAGCAGAGTCTGGGGATGAGGGGAATGACCCGCCAATTTCCGGGGGCGAGGTCACTGAGGCAGTTAAACAACTCCTTGGTGGCAGAGCCCCCGGTGTTGATGAGGTCCGCCCCGAGTTCCTGAAGGCTCTGGACATTGTAGGGCTGTCCTGGTTGACACGCCTCTGCAATGTAGCGTGGAGATCAGGGGCAGTACCTGTGGACTGGCAGACCGGGGTGGTGGTCCCCATCTTTAAGAAGGGGGACCGGAGGGTGTGTTCCAACTACAGGGGGATCACACTCCTCAGCCTCCCTGGGAAAGTCTATGCCAGGGTGCTGGAAAGGAGAGTTCGTCCGTTAGTCGAACCTCGGATACAGGAGGAACAATGCGGTTTTCGTCCTGGTCGCGGAACACTGGACCAGCTCTTTATCCTCTCCAGGATACTTGAGGGTGCATGGGAGTTTGCCCAACCAGTCTACATGTGTTTTGTGGACTTGGAGAAGGCATTCGACCGTGTCCCTCGGGGTGTCCTGTGGGAGGTGTTGCGGGAATATGGGGTGTCTGGCCCATTGCTACTGGCCATTCGATCCCTATACAACCGTTGCAAGAGCTTGGTTCGCATTGCCGGCAATAAGTCGGACTCGTTCCCGGTGGGTGATGGGCTCCGCCAGGGCTGCCCTTTGTCTCCGGTTCTGTTCATAATTTTTATGGACAGAATTTCTAGGCGCAGCCAAGTGGCGGAGGGCTTTCGCTTTGGTGGCCTCAGAATCTCATCTCTGATTTTTGCAGATGATGTGGTTCTGTTGGCTTCATCGGGTGAGGGCCTCCAGCTCGCACTGGAACGGTTCGCAGCCGAGTGTGAAGCAGCGGGAATGAGGATCAGCACCTCCAAATCTGAGGCCATGGTTCTCAGCCGGAAAAGGGTGGAGTGCCCACTCCGGGTCGGGGATGAGTTCCTGCCCCAAGTGGAGGGGCTCAGAGTAGAGCAGCTGCTGCTCCACATCGAAAGGAGCCAGCTGAGGTGGTTCGGGCATCTGACAAGGATGCCCCCTGGGCGCCTCCTGGGTGAGGTGTTCCAGGCATGTCCCACCGGGAGGAGGCCCCGGGGCAGACCCAGGACACGCTGGAGAGATTATATCTCTCGGCTGGCCTGGGAACGCCTTGGTATTCCCCCGGATAAGCTGGAGGAGGTGGCTGGGGAGAGGGAGATCTGGGCCTCTTTGCTTAGGCTACTGCCCCCGCGACCCGGCCCCGGATAAAGCGGATGAAGATGGATGGATGGATGGATGGATGGATGGATGGATGGATGGATGGATGGAAAAGAAAACACTAACATTTATGTGAAACTAATTGTAATAAAAAAATGAACAGGTGGTTAATAGATGTAAAAGAAAGAATCTGAAAACAACACTTTTTTGGTCTAAGTGATCAAAGTAGAAAACAAAACTGATGTTCAAAAACAAACCGTAGCTGCACTAATATTACACATCTCCATTGTTGTGGTGAACAGACATGTTGCTTTTAAAACCACATGCAGTGTGTGACCATGACTGTTCACTGAGACCATGGCTGTGTCCCAATTAAGAGACTGCATGCTTGAAGTACGCATTTTAAGTGCGGTTACGTCACCGCCACGCGACGACGGCTGTCCCAATTCGAAGTGTACTTCAAATGCATACTCCAAATGCGCCGTCGATTTCCTTTTTTTTTTTTTTTTTTTTTCAAAATATTAAACTTTATTAAGAAACAGTATACAGAACATGTATACAATCAGAACAAAATTAACATATGCCAGGGGGTGTAATACAAAGAATTACATACATTCAAATAATTTGTAATTACTACAAATAGTAATAGTTTTCATAGCCTTTTTGTTAAGTGATCCACTAATCAATTTTATGTAACATAAAACATCATTATAGTAATGTTTAAAATTAGGTTTTCTGTTACTGTATTTGCATTTGTGAAAATAAAATTTAGCTAAGATAACTAATAAGTTTATTATAAAGTAAACATCTTTTTTTTGCCTTCGAAAGAAACAAAATACAACATTTTCCCATTTCACAGTAAAGTCATTATAGAGATGTCCAGCAATGAATCTACTGAAGTCTTTCCAAAATGTTCTAGCGTATGAACAGATCCAGAAGAGGTGTTGCACAGTCTCAGGATGGCTTCCACAAAATCCACAGTTCACATTTATGTCCCTTTTGAACTTCGTCATGTAATGATTAGCAGGATAAAATTTATGCAATATTTTAAATGAGACTTCCTTCACTTTATTCGTTACCAGATACTTGTTAGGAATTGTCCATACTCTTTTCCAGTTAATGTCACTGACAAAGGAATTCCAATAAGAGACCACATGTGGGATAGTTAGAGATTCTGTCTGGAACAAAGCACGAATATTCTTATTACTTTTACTGTGGTTTGTTAGACAGATTCTTCCTATGTGTGAATCTAAAGGGTTGGGGAGAGAAACAGATGATATGCAAGGTTGAATACCTTTAAAAAGCATTATAATACCCGTAGGTATTGCATCAAATAATATGGCATATTCTTTGGGTGTGGCTGGAAATTTATAGGTGTTTAAAAATTCTGAATAGGACATGAGCTGCCCATTAGGATTAAACAGCTGATTCACTAAAACAATCCGTTTCTCAACCCACCTAGAAAAAAATAATGATTTATTTTTATACACTATGTTCCTATTATTCCAAATTGAATACGTATGGGGTGTAAAGTTGTGTTTATATATAAGGGACCAAGCTAATAGAACTTGTTTGTGAAACATCGAGAGCTTTTCTGGAAGCTTATCTATATTATAATCACAACCTAAGATAAAACTTAGACCACCAAACTTAGAGAAAATGTAGTGAGGAATAAAATTCCAAATGGATACCGGATTTTTAAGAAAATGTTTAGCCCAATTAATCTTAAATGTATTGTTTAGAGTAGTAAAATCCAAAACATTGAGACCACCGTGTTCATAGTCATTCATCAATACACTTTTTCTGATGTAATGTGTCCGGTTTTTCCAAAGGAAGTTGAAGAGCATTCGGTCAATATCCTTACAAGTTTTGCCGTCCACATGCAGAGAAATTGCTGCATAAGTCAGTCGAGACAGACCTTCTGCTTTTGAGAGCAATACCCTTCCTCTTATACTTAAATCTCTCTGCAACCATTGATTTAATTTGGTTTGAGATTTTTTAATAATTGGGGGAAAAATTAGTAAAATTCTGTCTTTTGTATCTTTGCAGATATTCCCATCCATCCATTCGCTTCCGCTTATCCTTTTCAGGGTCGCGGGGGGCGCTGGAGCCTATCCCAGCTGTCATAGGGCGAGAGGCAGGGTACACCCTGGACAGGTCGCCAGTCTGTCGCAGGGCTAACACATAGGGACAGACAACCATTCGCACTCACATTCACTCGCACATTCACACCTAGTGGCAATTTGGATTATCCAATTAACCTATCCCCACAAGTTGCATGTCTTTGGACGGTGGGAGGAAGCCGGAGTACCCGGAGAGAACCCACGCAAACACGGGGAGAACATGCAAACTCCACACAGAAAGACCCCGGCCTGATGGTGGAATTGAACTCAGGACCTTCTTGCTGTGCGGCAACAGTGCTAACCACCGTGCCACCGTTCTCTTTGCAGATAATCAGACCTAAATATGTTGCTTCATTTTTAACTGTTATATTACAAATACTCTGAACATTACACTCTTTGACAGGTAATAACTGACATTTATTTAAGTTTAGGACCAATCCAGACCCTTTTGAGAAATCCTCTATTACACGTAAAGCAATTGGCACTTGGCTGGCATTTTTAAGAAAAATTGTGGTATCATCTGCCAATTGACTGATGACAATCTCTCTGTCTGCTATGTTTATACCCTTCACAGGGCTATTCGAAATATGAGAGGCAAGAATTTGGGTGCAAAGTAAAAAAAGATAAGGGCTAATCGGGCAACCTTGGCGTACACCTCGATTAAGACTAAAACAAGAAGTGGTGCCATTTTTCATTCTAATAGAACTATTAGCATTGGAATACAGAGTTTTGATAGCTCTGCAGAAGATATCACCAAAACCAAATTTCTGAAGTGTAAGAAATATAAATTCATGCTCAATTGAGTCAAAGGCTTTATAGAAGTCCAGGAGAAGGATAAATGAGTCATCAGATATTAATGCTGAGTAGTCCAGAATATCCAAGACGAGTCTAATATTATTGGAGATGTGTCTGTTTGTCATAAAACCAGACTGTGTCTCGTCTACAATATCGTCCAAAATATATTTAATTCTTCTAGCTAGCAATAGAGCTAATATTTTATAATCATTATTGAAAGAAAACTCCGTCTGTGAGGATCGGGTTTCCTTCGAGACATGGGCAGCGATAAGCAGAGTTCATCCTTTAACATAAACAAAATTAAAATATTCTCATGCATGATCAATGGTTAATCACGGTACCAGCTGGAGTACCGGGAGCAGTTTGGAAAAACAAGAAGACGCGGAGACTGTTCTAGGTTGTCATTCCAAACTGACTCAAAGGTTTATTCATCTTACAACAGTATATATAGAGGAAAAAGGTTCGTGTGTCAACAGATTCTCAGTTCAAACCGGTACAGACCAAATAAGGAAACGTCTTCCTGCCTTGTGAGCAAAGAAGTATCCTTTGTGTAGTTTATCAGTTCAGCTACAATTTATGATCATCCCAGCAAAATACACTCCTAGACATAGAATACAGAGTTCTTTCATTAGTGAATTCTGAAACGAACCACCTGGCCTTTAACAAGCTCCTTTCTAGGAGATAAAGAAGGGGGGATGGGAGTAAGGAAGTGGTCTCTGTGGTATTTTCGACCTTGAGGTACCAACCTGTGATTCTTACACATTAATTCTTAGGTTACAGAGAAAGAGAAAAACAACTAGTAAATGGGCCTTATTGAGTAACAGTTTTCCTGTATAATATCACTATAAAACAATATCCTGTAAATGCTACCATGGTATCAAAATATCACAACAATTATTTAGGAGGCTTATTGGTCTCCAGTTGTCTATAAAAAGTAGGTCCTTCTTAGGTTTGGGAATTAAAGTAATAAGTCCCTGAGTAAGGCTGGGAGGAAGAGTGCCCCTTTTAATACTTTCATTATAAACCTGCAACAAAAAGGGTGCAAGCTGACAAGAAAATGATTTATAGAATTCAGCCACCAGCCCATCTGTGCCCGGAGATTTGTTGTTTTTAAGAAATTCAATAGATGTCAATATCTCTTTTTCAGTAATTGGACTGTCACAAAAAAGCCTATCAGCACTTTTAATCATTTCAACATTGTTTACAGAGTCAATGAATTGGGTAGCGACCTTTGCGTTATAATTGGATTCATACAACTTTGAGTAGAAATTACAACAAAATTGAGAGATAATTTTTGCATCATCACTGACCGTACCATTTATATTCAATTTATGAATAGTATTGGTTTTAGATCTATGTTTTTCTAAGTGGAAAAAATAAGCAGAATTCTGCTCTCCCTCCTCTATCCACCTTTTTCTTGAACGAACAAAAGCTCCTTCAGCTTTCTGGCGGTAAATCTCATCCAGTTTAGATTGAAAGGACCTAAGATGTAATCTATCCTCCTCCGAGACCTCGTCTGGTGGGAGTTGATATATTGCGGAAATTTGAACAATTAGATTTTCTTCTTCTGCTGCCCTTGACTTAGCTATTTTTGCCCCATACTGTCTCAACATTTTACTTGTCTCAAATTTAAAAATTTCCCAGTTTGTGCTATAGGAATTCTCAATATTAGCCTTGTGTATAAAGTGTTTTAACAGTCGTGTAATTTCAGATTTTACAATTGTATGGCTCAGAAGCGAGCTATTTAATTTCCAATAGGAGGATCTATTAATTGCAATAGTAGGAAAGAGTTGCAGATTAATATATATTGCTCTATGATCCGTAAGTGGAGTTGTAAGGATATTGACCGTAACACTGTCCTTTGATAGACTACTTGATATTAACCAGAAATCAATACGTGATTTCCTTGAACCAGAACGGTTACTCCAGGTAAAAGATATATCATCAGGAAATTTGTCTCTCCAAATATCAATTACATTAAGTTTGATTTGTCACCTTCCTTACGTACTATTTTGGTACAGGAAGTGCTGAATGAAAACAGACCAACCATCAACTAGGGCTAGGGTTAGGGCACAATTCAGTGTTGCTTAAAGAAATATCTAAATAACTGATCACTAATCAGTGCCAGTGTATTTAGATTTAAGAAATATTTAGATTAAATATCAATTTTATATTAGTAAATATTTCAATTTAACATTCAGTCATAACACTTGAATTCAGATGTAAATGTTTGTAAAATTTCCTGTGAAAAAAAGGGCGTGTTGAAAACATAATAATCAGAGCCCCATATCCTAAAGATTTTTTTAAACTGTAATTGCTAAAGTTAAGACATATATGGGATGGGTGGGGTTGAGTTGATAATAAATCAGTGCTATCCAGTGACCAATAATAAAAGTTGTCATGTTAAATATAACAAGAAACTAACATCTAACCAGATTATTATGTTTGCAAAGATGGGAATTTCTGCAGAGTAATATTTTATCAAAGGCTGTGTGAATGAGGAAATGAAACCAAGTCAGTCAGCTGGATCAGCTGTAGCAGGACAGGAGGAGTCAGAGAGAAACTCAGAGTTTGTTGAAGATAACTTGCCAGCATGCAGCTTCACTACTCAGGTGACTGTCTCAGAGATCTAGGTAACCCTCTTTGTCGAACAGAAAACCCAGTCGCCCCGATCTTTCACTAAGTCTCTTGTTTAAAAAAAATAATATTTTTATTAAATTGTTGGTAATCAGGTAACAAAGAAAATAATAAATTTAACAGTTACATATCAAAAACAATCACACTTTTAAAGAGTCGATTGTGCCGTTCGAAATATAGAATTAGGGTAGAGTTAGGGTTACAATTGTCACCTATGATGGCTCAAACCCCAAAAGTTAAAAAAAAAAAGTCTAAAATTAGATCACAGTAAAATTCATTAACAAATAAGGAAATTTACTTTTTCATTTATTTGTTGAGGAAAATTACCCACTAGTGAGTGACAAAGGTTTGTAAATCTCTCTCTATATATATTTTAAAAAGTTCTCGCCACTCGCCATGCAGGTGGTCTTTATCCTTTAAGCCTGGATCTTCTACCAAAGGCTTGGGAGCTTGAGGGTCCTGCACAGGATCTTTGCTGTTCCTAGGACTGCGCTCTTTGGGACAGAGATCTTGGACGTTGTTCCTGCGATCTTTTGGAGCAACTCGCCCAGCCATGGGTCACTGTCCCAAGTGCTCTGACTACCAGGGATCACTGTTGCCCCACTGTTGCCTTCACCCTCCACCACGTTGTTTCATCCTGGATAGTGGTTCTGACACTCACTAGTTCTCAGTCACCTTCCTTAGCATACAATCTCAGGGTACTGGATTTGGGGTAAAAACTTCCATGCACGGTAAAAAGCTTTCTTATTTTGATGATAGTGGCTTCTACCTCTTTCTTTGGTCATCTTATTATCTAAGCAGGGTATCTGATAACCGGCAGGACGTAGGTGTTAATTGTATTCTTTCCATTCAGCTGACTCCTCAGGACTTGCCGGACCCTCTGCAGGTATGTTGCAGCTTTCCTAGCAGCCTTTTCATGATTTGCCTTTGTGATTGGATTTGCCTTCCAATAGCACAATGCCCTTTGTTGTGACTACTTTCCCTCTCATTGATACCATACAATTACACTCCGATATCATTGCTATAAGTGCTCGTGGTTGTGTATCACTTGTTTGATATCACATTCACTCCTTAATGTCATGAGGTTAGCTTCTAGAATGAAAATTTTCATCAAACAAATTGAATGACAAATAATGATTAAAAAACAAAACAAAACTGCATGACATCTGAAGCAAATATCACAAATTTTAAAAAATGAAGCAAATATGTTTCTGGATCCAGGAGCTAAATGCATGCATATTATGAATTTAGTTCCTGACAGCCCTGTTTGTTTTTCTGTTTGTTTTTGGATGCCTCATTTCATGAGCTGTCTAAAAGAATAGTGTACTTTGTAAACATATGTTATCAGCCAATTTGTAAATAACAGATTAGATCGTGTTACAGTATTAGCTAAGGTGAGAGCACAGATTGAGCTCAGATAAAAGCACTAGACATAAAGACATAAAGTGAGTAAAAAAACATCCTAAATGCATTTAGAATTTATTTAGAACTACAAATTAAATTTCTTTTAGCGATTATTGTTTTTTTTAATGTCCCAATTCTAACCCTGCTCCTTTATCTGGGCTTGGACCGGCAAAAGTGACCCGAAATAGGCACTCTGGTGGAGTTACTTTGTGTATGTGTGTGTGTGTGTGTGTGTGTGTGTGTGTGTGTGTGTGTGTGTGTGTGTGTGTGTGTGTGTGTGTGTGTGTGTGTGCGTGTGTGTGTTTAAGTAGTTTTAAACCTTGTGAGCCACAAAACAACATAACAGTAAAAGAAGAATTGATTGCGTTACAGTCATTGCGGGAGCAGAGGTTTCACTCATGCACGATCATTTGCAGTTTGGACGCATAGGTGGGAACATTTCCTGCCCTGATAGCAGCTGGGGGAGGACTATCCTCTGCCCGTGAGCGCTTTGGCACGGGCGAGGTGCCCACGGCAGCACCCGCTGCTTGTTGAGAAGAGCAATACATACTTTCACGTCAAAAGTTGTCATAAATAAGTCTCCAATAACACCAGAAAAAGTCACCAGATTTGATTTCATTTTGTAATTTTGCAAACAGGTTTTAATCAGGTTCGTACAGTTTTTGGGTTCGGGGACCTTAGTTTTACTGCAACTTAGTGTAGTATGGTACTGTAACATGTAGCTGACTTCACTAATGAACTGAATGAATCAAAACATGTAATAATCACAACCTACAGTTTTGAGATTTTCTTTTTTTTATTATTTTCTTGTAATATTACATTTTTGCTTCATTTCTATTTTTTCCTAAAATTATTATAAATAACAGCACTAGTAATATACAACATGATTTAAAATAAATAGTTTAATATGTGATATCGCAAATGCAAACTCATGTGTTAATTATGTCTCAAAAGCCTTCAATTAAAGGTGTGATTATATAGTGTGAGTGTTGCTGGGCCCTGAGTTAATATGTTACCAAACAACAAAACACAAATATATTCTCCTTCCCCAGATCATCTGAGGTGTTCAACATGGGGCCTCACTCTTTTCCAGCAATAAGAAAACTAAAAAAACAAACCAATTAATGGCCATTTAATGATCTGAATAAAGTGAGATTATACCCACAGAGTCCAATTAACATGAAAAAAGGAAAACAGACAAGGGAATACATTCTGTGTATTTACAGGAACACATCAGAAGTTCACTTCATCCACTTTATGATGTTAGTTACACAGATATCTAAACAAATAACTATCAGATGAGTACCACAACTTTGGAACTTTTATAGCACTGGTAATATGTATAATAATACATAATACATAATAATTCACATAAACTTACCACAAAACATAAACCATGTTTGGCTCATTGTTTCTTTTCTGCAACAATGGTTCTTGGCAATAAATTTTATACAACTGGAAAGCCCATTTATTTGCTTTTTACCAATGAACAATAAAATGTGAAATTTTTCATCAAACAAATTGAATGACAAATAATGATTAAAAAAAAAAACCTGCATGACATCCTAAGAAAATATCACAAACTAATAAAATAAAGCAGATATGTTTCTGGATCCAGGAGCTAAATTCATGCATATTATGGGAGAAATTTTCAGATTTGGCACCCCTGTTTGGTTTTCTGTTTGTAAACACCAGTCAGCCAATTTGAGGTACTGAACAAAGACCATGAAGCACTGTCTGCCTCAACAAGGACAATCATCAACACATTGAAGTTTATCAAGTGTATGATCTACATTTCTCTCAAAGAAACCAGACAGACAGGTTTGTGACTCAGAAAAAGCAATCAAGGAAGTTGGTTTCTCATTTGATGCTGTAGTCTGTATGTGAAGGTGTGCTGCAAAATGATTATGCTCTCCTGACAAGAGGCTTTACAGACGGCAACAACGGCAAAAGGTAATCAACTTAATGTAGAATTTCCATTACTCAGTGTCTTTTATATTGTATTATTATTCCTCATATCTTCAGACCAATTTTAAAAAAGTATCCTAGAATGTTTACCGACATATCTAATATCTAGCTATTTTGCATTTACTGCTATTCAATAAGCAGTATTGAATAGCATACTGCTATTCAATACTGCTAAAAACAAACAAATAATTAACTTTGCAAGCAAACAGCAATAAATTAAATATTTTGAATGTTTGCTATCTGTTATCGTATGACTGTCACGATCCTGGGTCCTAGGACCCAGTGTTTTGAGTTTTAGTTCATTTTGATGTTTATAGTATGTTTAGGTCATTAGGCCTCCTATGTTGATTTGCTTATTAGTTCCCCCTTGTGTTTCAACCCATGTTAAGTCTCCCCTGCCCTTCATGTCTCTCTGTGCCCCCTCTGTTCTGTTTATGGTGTGTCTTTGCATGTTTGAGTTTCTTGTTTTCTGTCACCCTGCATTGTGCATTATGTTCTCATGGTTGGTCTTTTGTTACTCCCTCTAGTCTAGTCTCTTGTGTTCAAAGCTGAGTATTTCCCTCTGTGTATTTTGGTTCTTAGACCTCTGCCTTATGGTTTGTCTCTGTTTCTTAGTTGCTGTCTCCACTGTGTCTAGTTCGCGTCTCTGTGTGATACTTCCTGTTTTACTTTGAAGGTCCATGCCTCATGTGAGTGTTTCTAGTTTTGCGTCTCTGTCTCGTCCAGTCCTGATTTCTCCCAGCTGTGCCCTCCTTCTGTGTCTCATTCCCTCGTTATCCCTCTGTGTATTTAAGCCCTGTGTTTCTCTTTGTCAGTGTTGTAGTCTCCACCATAGCTGTGTGATTTTTCCCTGTGGCTCCTTGTGCTTTAGTTTTCCCAGTTTAGTCTATTTTGTATTGTTTTTCGTGTCCCACTCCACGCCAGCAATAAAGCTGTGTTTTTTGAGTTTACCTTTTGTCTCTGTGAGTTTGCGTTTGGGTCCTACTTTTGCCTGCACACAGCCGTACTGTGACAATGACAGCTGAGACAAGCTTACAACTCCTGCTACCCCGAATAGGGTATGTTGAGGAAGACGGATGGATTAATGGATGGATGACTGGAGATGATACACTTTTCAATTCAGGAACAAACATCAATAACATCAATAACAGATCTGAGACAGTCTCAGGGGTACACATGCGCATTAACTTATTAGTTTCCTTTTAAAATAAATTATAAGACAAAAATCTTATTAGTAAGGTTGAACTCTTGGGGTATAATGCTGCTAAGAACTGTGAAACATTTATCGAGTTCATGATCCAGAACAACTAATAAACATGGGCACATTTCAGCAAACCAAACGCCATCTTCACCTAAACTTAGACTAATCTCATTGTTACGTTTTTATGTCTGTGTCATTTCTCTAACTTAACGAAATTCTACTCACACTGTGCTGCTAAAGTCAAAAGTGAGTGTTTAAATTCTTTACCACTGCTGTACATATAAACTTTATTTTAATGCACTTAGTATGTATTGCACAACACAGTGTCTTTGTTTCAAAGTCTGACATAATTAGGGATGGGTATCGAAACCCGGTTCTTGTTGAGAACCGGTTCCCACTGTTTCAATTCCTTGAAATTGTTTGCCATTTTTGCAAATGATTCCCTTATCGATTCCAGTTACCGCGAATGATGTCACCACGTTGCGGAGCGTCATTTACCTGTCAGGAAACACGGCGCCTAAGCAGCTCAAACGCTCAAATGTTTTGTTATACTTTATGAGAACAGGGCAACTTGCAATACTTGCAAAGTAGATATTTCATTTAAGGGAGGAAACACTATGAATATGCAAAAGCATTTGCTCGCGATGACCTTAAATGAATGTCATGTTTTTAACCCTTTCAGGCTCAAATTAAGTTTTTTGTTGCTAATGCACAACCAAGTCCTGCAGTGGTACTTCTGAGTAAAACAAACTCATAAAATATGTATGTGGGGTAATCAGATTGTTAGTTTTTAACTGTTGCAAATCAGCAACGCCTGCCTCGAGACGGTTAATTCCGCCCCGGACTCGTGAATCACAACCCAGCAGCAGCGGTGACGTTGCACGTCCTCTCCCGTTAATGCAGCAGGTAAATAATCAACTAACAGTGCATATTATGTTAGCGCGATCTGCCTTATTACAAAACCTGCCATTACTGTGTGTTGCATTTAGGTGACCATGATGAGAGAGAGCCTCTCTCATCATGGTCAGAGTCTGGCTGGCTCAGATGCTGGCAGTTCTCGCTGCAGTCTACGGGTAGTGTCTCCTTTCAGGCCAGGATAGACGAATGTCACCGAGCAGTGACTAAGTTTGAGGTAAAAGGCTTGCACTGTTAGGAGTTGGGTTCTGGTTATGTGGTGTTTTTGTCTGTATGTGTTTTTTGGTGCCTCCCTTTTTGTATAGGTAGGCGGGGCAGTGAGTCACTGAACCTGGCACACCTGTTAATCATCAGATGCAGTAGCGGTTTTTGATACGGGCAACACAGGCGGTTGCCTCCCAGTCAACACACATATGTGGGGCCTAAATAGGGAGCAGCAGGTCTAATATTTGGGGCCCACTTGGGAAACCCAACTAGGGTCCAGCTAATTTTGTCCTCAGTTTCCATGGTGGCCCCAAATGTGTTTTCCTAGATGGGTTTATGCTGGGTCCCAAATCAGCCCCAGACAACAAATGAGTATGGGGCCCAGATGGATAGAAGCAGGTCTGATACTTGGGGCCCACTTGGGTTACCAACCTGGGACACAGCTATTTTTGTCTTCAGTTTCCATGGTGGCCCCAAGTGTTTTTGTCCAGATGGATAATGAAAGTAAGCTATAATTTAAATCACCTGTACAACAAAGCCAGTTTATCTTTTTTTCCCCTACAGTTTATAGGAAAAACAAATGCAGCAAACCACAGCTTCTCACTCATTCACCAATCCATTGGTCCTGAAAGAAATAAAATAAAATAAAAAATTAGTGCATTTTTACAAACAAAATCAGATTTGCGATAGTACTGGAGTTGTTTTGGAGGTTGTGCTGTTCAAGTTGTTTGACCTCCTACATTGAACTCTTTGAAGACCATGAGTATTCATGGAAACAGAAAAGCTATTTACAAAAGGATTTACCAAGTAGGCACTCAAAAATACATACATGAGGTGATCAGGGGAAGTGGAGACACATGAGGACACAGCTGACTAGAATGAAACATAATGACATTAAAGGGGAGAGTAAGACTAAACACGTAGTACAAAGAAACACAAGACCTTTCAAAGTAAAATAGGAGCCATGGGGACACGAGCCAACAGGGAATACTTAACACAGGGATGACTACATAAATGGATCTACTAAAATGGCCTGTATTTATATAGCGCTTTACTAGTCCCTAAGGACCCCAAAGCGCTTTACATATCCAGTCATCCACCCATTCACACACACATTCACACACTGGTGATGGCAAGCTACATTGTAGCCACAGCCACCCTGGGGCGCACTGACAGAGGCGAGGCTGCCGGACACTGGCGCCACCGGGCCCTCTGACCACCACCAGTAGGCAACGGGTGAAGTGTCTTGCCCAAGGACACAACGACCGAGACTGTCCAAGCCGGGGCTGGAACCGGCAACCTTCCGATTACAAGGCGAACTCCCAACTCTTAAGCCACGATCGCCCGTACTAAACAAGGACTAAAGAAACCTAGAAGCTAATACCAAAGAAAGAAACAATGAATATCAAAATACAAGGAAAACTCAGAACGCTGGGTCACACGACCCAATACCGTGACACAACTGTGATAAGAAAATTAAAACATCAGTTACTATTTTCTTATCTAAGAACAGGAAAGATTATTGGCACTCGAAAATTCTCATACTGTATATAGACCATCAGTTTTTTGTTTTTTTGTTTTTTTGCTTAGTATTACAAGTTGTTGACTTTGACAATGTTTGAAGTTAAACATTTTTAAAACTCTGTTTGCATGCTAACAAATAAACATTGACAGGCTGGTATGATCCAAATACATTTAAACAAGTTGAGCAGCACATTATCTGGAAGGCAGAAAACCTTTTGCCTTCCTGTTGGCTCCCATTTACAGAAGGAATGCCAGCAGCATGACACCGTGAATAATGACTGATTTTATTAAAAGGACTTGTGTTCTTTTCTCTTTAGTTAGGATGACATTACGAAAGGTCTCGTTATGCATCGTTATTCTCCTAGTCATATGGAACTGTCTTAAGTATGAGAGACACAGAGAGTTTCTAAACGGCTTCTTTGAGGTAAGAATAAAAATGAATGAATGTATAATGATGAAAAAATACAGTGAAACAAATCATTTTCCTCCTGGATTTTCTTCCAGGAGTTAATGAGTGCAGAAGAATCCAGCATTCATCTAAGACAAAAAAGAGAAAGTGAGTAAAATTTTAGCAGTGTTACTACAACGTAACACATGTTTGTTGACTAATAATATAATTATATAATAATTGTATTTATTAAAAAAAAACATGCTTTGCAAAGTGCTTTGAAAAACTAGACGAGGGAGGATATTCAATGAACAAGCAGAACTGAATAGCAATAACAGTATCTGACCAAGTCCAGATTATCAGTGTTATCATTGCTTTATGGTTTGTTTGGGTTTTTCTTTTTTTTTCTTTTTTTTTACCTTTAGCTTCATCAAATTCCACTGAGTATGAGTTCCAAGCTGTTATAAGCGTCTCAAATCTGGAACAATTCCAGTCGATACTGAACACTCTCAGTTTTCCTTTATTGATCAGTGCCACTGGTGAGATTACAAGCATTAATACAACAACAGGTAAAACATCCATTTATGTTGCATCTCCATTGCTTGCCAATCTTATTCACTCAAAGTGTCACATTGAACCATTGTGTTGTGTTCTTCTCAGTGTGTTCACCAAACATAACTGCAAACATAACTGGATACCAGTGCACATGTGAGGAGAGCTTTGCTTGGTCATATAACAAATGCATTGACTATGAGGCCTGTGATGCCATCGTTGGTGATACGTGTGGATGCATTAATGGACTTCCAGCAGATGGGCAATATTGCCAGTTAAAAACCAGCAACCCAGGTAGGACTAGGCAAACATGTATCACATGTGATAGGTAAGTAAGTATGTAATGTAAATGTAAGTACATTTATCCAGCATATGTAGTTAGACTGAGGTTTCTACGTCTGTGTTCTGTGAAAGGATTTAATAATGTAATTTTTTTTAAAGTGTAAAGGATGTTGATTTGAATTCTATCCTAAAGCCATAACTTTGTATAAAAATGGTAAATGGCCTATATTTATATAGCGCTTTACTAGTCCCTAAGGACCCCAAAGCGCTTTACATATCCAGTCATCCACCCATTCACACACACACATTCACACACTGGTGATGGCAAGCTACATTGTAGCCACAGCCACCCTGGGGCGCACTGACAGAGGCGAGGCTGCCGGACACTGGCGCCACCGGGCCCTCTGACCATTTGTATGAAATTTGTTTCAAAGGTTCAGTTGCTGTAGTCGCAATTTTCTTGTTTACGAGAGATATTTAAAATTTATGAAATGTTTGAGAAATGTTTTCTCAGTGTCAACACTAGCTACACCAACAGCTATATCACTAAATGATATATCACATGTAATTTAATATACATGTGATATATGTATTTCACATGTATATTATATATATAAAGTTGCAACAGAAGTAGAAACATCTTAAATAAATGGGGTGCTTGTTTTTTGTCTCCTCTACAGTGCCAGTGGAGTATGATATAGACTTTAACTTGCTCTTGCCAGTATCCAGCCTGCCCCCAAATTTCATTGATCTGTTCAGAAACTATGTGGGAAATTTGTCATTCCCCAAAACCATCACTCAGTCTTTAATAATTGAAGACTTGAACTTCACCACATGTATGAATTTTGTACTCGGACAGATTTAAATGTGTTCATACTCTGGTGCATGGTTTATGAGGTGTGTTTTGTCATTGTTTTGAATGACTTTAACAGGGTGCTATCCAAACTCCACCGGAGGAATGCAGTGTCAGTGTGAGGACCACTTTGGTTGGTCATGTGAAAAGTGTGGCCTATACGGTGCATGCAGTAATGTCACCTCACAAGCCTGTGGATGCATCAAAGGGCTTCCTCCTGATGGAGAGTTCTGTGAACCAAACGCAAGTAAGAAACTTGCAGCTGAAGAAATAGAAGCATTTTAGAAGCATATTAAAGAAACATTAACAGATCTAACATTGCGTTCAAAATCCTTACTGACATTGCTATGACATAACCAAAAGTTATGGACTTCCTCTGAGTGGGGAGTTCTGGCAACCAATCACAAGTAAGAACTGCAATTGTCTAGCTGTTGGATGAACAGACTACTTCCTTTATCAAATAGATGAATGAACTTTTCAACTGTCTGATTACCTAACATTGTGTTATGAGAGTGATTAGACATTAGATATGAATTGCTCTGTGGAAACACACTGCAATTAATTCTATACTCACTGTATTAAAGAAACATTAACACACCTAACACTGCATTCATTATCCTTGCTGACATTTCTATGACATAACCAAAGTCATGGCGTTTAGTTTCTGGCTTGAAATTTAAATAATTAAACATGTAATGTTTTTCCACAGGTGTCGCTCCTTGCCCAACACCACCTCCTGGTATGACAAACATCTTTGTTATTCATTTGTGGAAGCACAGTTCAATTCATTCTATACACACTGTATTAAATTATCTGATTGTTTGTGTTCAAAGACACAAATGATCTTGTTATGTTTAATTTGTATTTTGGGTGTGTTATCAAATATCAATATGTAAGAAGTTATTTTTACAATGGAAAGTGTATACAATATGTTATTTAGAGAGAAAAACGTGGAGGCCATCAATTTGGCAACAAAGAAAACACTTTCAAAAGATATGGCTACTGTTGTGCTTTAGCTCAGCCGCTGCTAATTTTCTAAAACTTACCAAGTAGCTTTTTAGGCATTGACCTAAACCCATGTGTTGGTAATGGATAAACCTGGACAAGTAACATACTTTAATAAGTAATGCATTCTTAAATGATAAAGGTATTTGAAAATCTGTAACATGCATGAGTCGAACTTGGGTCAGTTTTACATTTTCACGTAAATATAGTTTCCCATCATTGCAACAGTTGTATGTGATGGATTTCCCCTTTTCTCCTTCACAGCACCAGTGGACTTTGATATAGACCTTGAACTGCACATCCCAGCATCTAGTGTGCCCCAGAATTTCAGTGTTGTGCTCAGAAATATTCTGAGAAATTTCTCCTTCCCCAAAATCATCACTGGGTCTTTAACACTGAAAGACTTGAACTTCACCACATGTAAGGACCTGATCTTATTTGACTTTTGCACTCCAACACATTTAATGCTGTTCATATGGTGCTGTATGACTTGTGAACTGTGTTTTGTTATTCTTTTAAATGTCTTGAAAAGGGTGCTATCCAAACTCCACTGGAGGACTCCAGTGTCAGTGTGAAGACCAGTTTGCTTGGTCATGTGGCAAGTGTGATGAGTACGGCGCATGCAGTAATGTTACCTCACAAACCTGTGATTGCATAAAGGGATTTCCTCCTGATGGAGAATTCTGTGAACCAGTCACAAGTAAGGACCTTGTCGTTTTTATAACAAGATGTATTTTTTTTATTCACTTTAAATTCATCAAGTTTGCGTCATGAGTGTTCTCCGTGTCACTAAAACAATATAAGGAATTCTTGAATGTTTCTCCACAGATATCATTCCCTGTCCACCAATGCCAAACACAACAACACCAGATCCTACAACTACAACACCAATGCCAAACACAACAACACCAGATCCTACTACTACAACACCAATGCTAAACACAACAACACCAGATCCTACAACTACAACACCAATGCCAAACACAACAACACCAGATCCTACAACTACAACACCAATGCCAAACACAACAACACCAGATCCTACTACTACAACACCAATGCTAAACACAACAACACCAGACCCTACTATAACAACACCAATGCTAAACACAACAACACCAGATCCTACTACAACAACACCAATGCTAAACACAACAACACTGATTCCAAACACAACTACACCAGATCCTACTACAACAAAACCATTACCAACAACTGCACCAACACCAATTCTAACCAATACAACAATTCTGATGCCAAATACAACCACACCAATGACAGACACAACAACACGGGTTTCGAGTACTACAAGAGTGCCAACTACTACAACCACAGCGATGTCAACTACAACAACAACAGCAAACACAACTACTACAATAACACCAACTACTGCTTCTGTTACAACAGATCAATTGACCATAAATGTGGAATTTAGTGACACATACAATAATCCAAACAGTGTTTTTTTCAGAAATGTTAGCACTGCTGTAAGTCTCAATTAGCCCCATCTTTGTGTCATTCAATTTTCACATAATCTCAAACTACTCAATTCAGGTGGTTTAATTCATGTTTGGCAATGTCACTATCTCAAACAGATTCAAGCAGAAGCACAGAAGAACAAAATCACAGCACAATTAATTAAATTCCGGTAAGTCACATTATCTTTTTTAATATACCAATCCTAACAATTGTTTCTTTGTTTAGGTTTTTTTGTTTGTTTGTTTTTTTACAGTTGTTACAGTCTTTGAAAAGTTTCTCCTCTGTGTCAACACTGCAAGTCAAAAGAAAATATCATTATGTGGCTACCTTGAAGCTTCTTAACATAAATGCCCTACAAAAAAGGGATAACTACAACCTAAAGTTCCACTACCCATGAATCACTTACACACACACCATACTGGCAAAAACATCTAGTATAACATCTGTATAATCATCACCTTATACAGAGGCAGATTGAGACTCTAATACAGGCCAAGAACTTGACTTACAGTTTTTTACAGCCGCTAGGACACATTTCTCAATACTTAGGTCACTTTTGCAAAACTCTTCACACAATTCTCCTAACTGACCTTCAGCTTGGCAAAGCAGTTCATTTCACATTCAAAATGCACTACAACTACCAAAACACTTTATTCAGGTCTCAAATAAATTCATTCTTCCAGAACACTAGCAAAGGTTGCCAGCCGACAAACACACTTTGTCACCCACAAAACAATGACCTAAAAAACACTAGCAACATGTAGCATTACACAGTGTTTTCTTGTGTAAAACAAGGACACATCTCTGTTTATAATTTCAATATATGTTACTGGAATGAATCAGACATCATGCAGAATTCGTCAATATTTGTTTATGTATTTTTAGTTTTTTGCACTAAGTAATCCCAAAATACAAGAATTTGTATACACACCATCCACTGATACACATACAATAGTAATGCTAATCTACTCGGTCTTCTCCATTTGGCCACAGGTTCCCATCCACATCACATCTTATGTCATCTAGGGAAATACACCTAGGAAAGAATCTTCTGGCATGCCAGAATTGAAGGAGTTGAAAAATTGAAGGAGTAACACCTGTGTAGATGTTCATCTACAATGAGAATCAGCTGTGGCTGGTTAAACTGCATTTTTAGATTTACAGTTTTTTCTGATTGCTTAAGCACATTTTTTGTAACTATTGGCTAATTTTGCAAAACTCTTCACACAAATAAGAAAACCTGTCACCCAATAATCAAAACATTGTAGTTCTCTTGCAAAAGCAAACACAGCTAGATTAACTCTTCACACCTTCGTAAAAATGGTGTTTCCGTATCAAACAGTACACACAAGCCATCATCTACTAAGCACACAATGCGCCAACTGCACATTGATGGTATGAATACAAAACACATCTGGCTTTTGCTTTCTCTGTGCACAAGGTAGGCTATGTCAGTTTGAGCTCATACTTCTGTCATAGATCCATAAGCATGGAGGGATCCAAACTTCAAGTACTGGTGTTTATTCAAACACATCAAAACAAACACAAGTGTTTATTTCCAAGTATAGGATTATTTGCAATCGCCATAATGACTATATGGGTTACTTGGTCTGCAGTGAACATGCTTCCTCTGCCCCAGCATCTGGTCATCTAGCAATTCTGTAAAGTAACAATTTCAGTATTTTTACATCAATGGTATTGGTGTGTTTCTCATTGGCATATGGCAGTGCTACAAATCTTTGTGCGAAGTGACTGTACTAACCGATTCTCATTTCAAGATGTCCTTATGGTGCTTGCTACAGTGTAGCGGCTCGAGTTAGGCTGGACCCGTTGGCCAGCTACCCTCAGGGTCATTCCACGGTTGATTACATGGTCCACTATTGTAGCTCTGATGTCATCAGCAATTCTATTTCTTACTCTTCCTACCCTTCCTCTCCCCCCTCCTCATCTTCCTCTCCCCCCTCCTCATCTTCCTCTCCCCCCTCCTCGTCTTCCTCTTGCTCCTCCTTGTCCTTGTCATCCTCTTCATCCTACTTCTTCACCTCCACGTCCTCTTCTTCGGCTTCCTCTACTTCTCACTCTTTCTGCTCCCTCCATTGTACTCCGCACACACAGCTTACCTGTATTATAGTGCTTAGGCTGATTGCAAAGTGAACTAATTATCTAAAAAAGTTTTCACATGTGAAAGTGTGCCAGACAGTTGGCAAATTAGTGTTAATGATAGCCATACATGTGTATACTTTTGCTAGGAGTGTGTTGGAAATTTGGTAATTGAGTGTTGTGCAGTGAATTGTGCCTACAGTTTTGCAAAGTGTGTGTTACAAAATTGCAAACTGAGTGCAAAGCAGTTTTTGTGCTTTTAGTTTTGCAAACTCAGTGAGTGGTTTTGCTATAAGTCTGAATAGTTTTAGAGATTGTGCTACAGGAATCACAGTTAGGGTTTAAGCATTCAGAAAAAACTGTAAAGAATAATATAAGTTTCTACATGCTCCAGAAACCTTCAGATAAAACTCAGCACTTTTCCTCGACATTTTGCCGCAACATTTCAAAGAGCCGTAAAGTAAATAAACGGCAGACGTTTCATGCATACGCAGTACAGGAACGTAGCTTTTTCAGTGTGGATGAAAACAACTGAAAATGATAGTGTGGACGCGGAGTGTTTCTAGACATAAACACCGTTTTCAAATTTATCCAGATTAGTGTAGACGTAGCCTAAGCTGGTGGTGAGGAAATTCACGTAAATCCAGATGAGGCAACCCAGGAGCAATCGTAGAGGTAGGCACATTCAACTGCCACATCTATAAAATCAGTTTTCCTGAGTCATCTATGGACTTGGTGAATAGCAAGGTTAAACTTTAGTGCCCAGGAAAATAGGTCCCAGAGATCTGTTAATTTTAAGAGCTAGAACAACCTGTAAGAAGCATTATGAGATGTGATATTCATACCCTAGTTTTACTTTTGATGCTTCACAAAGAGTTAAAAGAAAAAAAAGGATTGTCCACAATATTAGACTTTAAATGGAGATTGGCATTTGCTTTGCCATGCCTAATCCTTCAGTGCTCCTCACTTTAAAAACAAAGCAGATGGAACATTTTGAGGAAGAGTTTGCTCTCTAAATGGTTCATCTGCTTGTGACAAAATCCGGAGAGCAGTTCTTTATTAAGAGAAACATCACTTTATACGCTTTCACAAACTTTACTCTCCCCTTTCCCTAGTCCTGTTGAAATCACTTTTGACCCAAATGACACCAGTTGCACCATGCTTAAATCCTTTTTTTACTGTTCATCGTGACCTTTGTACAAAAACACCTCCTATTCATGATACTATTGCACTTCATTCATTCAGAATCATTACAGAATGATTACTTCCACTTATTTTGTTACATTTATAATCCTGAATTTTAAGAAAATAACCATAGCGCAAACAAATTTTATATATTCCAGAACTCCATACTTTACCAATAATTATACGGCTAAAGATTCAGCACCTTATTTAGACCGACTCAGGCGGATGAGGCTTTGAGGATTTCAGTCTCTTCAACAGTCAGTCGTATACAGTTTTTCTGGCAACCACCAGAGCAAGATCGTATACAGAGAAGCGTTATTAATCACTCCAGTGCTCTTGAGTCTACTGGCAGCATGCTTTACACCACCACATCCTACACTTTGCATTGCAATTGATGATGTAAGGCTTGGCCATGGAAACCCATTCCATGAAGCTCTCTACACATTATTCTTGAGCTAACCTGGAGGCCACATGAAGATTAGACAGATTTGTCTAAGTATCTGACAAGTCATTGGCTGTAACAATTGACTCTGCTGAAACTTGGCAACATCTGAGCACTATTTTATATTACCCATCACATAAAATCCCCACTGATTGTTTGCCACTAATAATTGTCTCTAGAATATTCAGTACTAAGAAAGGTTCACAGCTGTACCATTCTAGAATTCACTGAGAATGACCCATTTTTTCACAAATGCTAGAGTTCAAATTCAGATTTTATTTGTCACATACACAGTTCAACATGTAGGGAAATGCTTGCGCCCAAGATTTAAGTGGGGGAGTGAAAACCTTTGGCAATATTGTGTATCTAGTGAGCGACAGTTCTCTGTAATAAATAAATAAATGAATGAATTTTAAAAATGCATTGCTAATATCAAAGCTCAGAGGAAAGTGCCCTAACTGCTTTGAGCAGATAGGAGGGAAACAGCAACTCAAATAACCACTTGTTGCAACTAAGCAGTGCTGGGGAGTAACGGAATACATGTACCAGCGTTACGTATTTGAAATACAGAACATGAGTAACTGTATTCCATTACAGTTACCATTTAAAATGATGATATTCAGAATACAGTTACAAATAAAGGAATTACACAGCGGTCTTTTCCTGTTTCATATGTTAGGCAATGCCCTCTCTATTTTTGGTAATTCCACGCCAGTGGAAACCCAAACAAAAATGCATTAAGAGGATCTAATGCCTGGGTCTCAATCTTGCAGCCCATGTCACCCCTACTTGCGGCCTGCATAATGACATGAAGAAATATTTTTCAAAATTATTATTCAAAAAATTATTTAACCCACTGGGGTCGACGGACACGCCGGCACGTCAAAATCGCATGACCAATTTAAGATGAAACAGCAACAAGATGCAGCAACCCAGAGTCTCCTTTTCAACCAATACCAATACTTTGTTCAAAAACTTAATGTGTTATTGTATTTCAAATTATAGCTTCATAATGATTACAGGACATCAGACTACTTGTTCTCATTGTTTAGTTATAAGAATAATCACATAGAAATTAAAAAACCTGAAGTTGTGTGTTAATTGACGCTATTTGAACACGTATATCTTTTCATTTTACATGTATATACTTGCCTGGATATTTCAACAAAAACATTCAACATTCACACTTTCACTCATTCACAGAAGTGCTCTGCCACACTACAAAGGCAATCAGGCAGCTAACTGGGGAAAGGGTAGTGTGCCGTGACTTATGAGATGAAATCTCTGAACACATTTTAATCACCACTATATCACTGTGATTGTGATCACTGTGATCTACATGTGTTTTGAAACTGGGTTTTTGGCGACCTGGTATATGTCAGTGTTTCTGTCTGTAGAGCACACAAAAAGGTTCAGACATTTTTCATTGTGCATGGTTGAGGTTTATTTTTTCCAAAGGAAAATAGGTCTACATATTCAACTTGAACGATAAAAGCAAAGTATCGATCCAATTTCCTTTCCTTCCTTAAACAGCTCCATTTCCTTCCAATTCACCTCTGTGTCAATTTCAAGATCCTGCTTCTTACTTTCAAAGAGCTTCATAACCTCGCTCCTCCATATTTATCTGATCTTCTCCATATGTATGCCTGACTACAGACCTGTTGGGTCTAACACTTAAACGCCGCTGGCTCAGAGACCAATCATTTGTGTACGACCACAGTGCTTTTTGTCTTTTACTTGCTGCAAGGGGAGCCTGAGCTCTTCATCTGATCTCAGCCAACTCCAAACTCTGGGACCCCTCTCACAGTCCTTTTATTAACATCAGTATTTACACAAACATCTCATTAATCATGCGACAGATAAGACACCCACCTGTGAACATGGGACGTGTGTGTCTGCGATGTGTGAGCATGTGATGTCACCAATATCCTCAGTCACCCCATATATGGCGTAACATTTTAACGAACCAGTGTTTAGAAAACAGAGCTGAGCATTCTTGCTAAAGATCTAATCATCTTGCACAATGACAACCATATTGATGCACAATTCTCTAACAGGACTTTTAGTTGCTCTGCCCCAAGACTTTAGATGCACTTCCACCAGCTCTTCAAACTACAAACTCTCTCTGTACTTTTAAAACACGTCTCAAAACCCATCTATTCAGAACTCCATACCCTTTTATACTTGTTTATATACTTTCATGCTTGTTTTTTTTTTTACCTTATGTTTAAATTTTGTTTTGCTATACTTTATTATATTGTATTGTTGTATTATTGTAAGGTGACCTTGGGGGTCTTAAAGGCACCTATAAATAAAATGTATTATTATTATTATTATTATTATTATTATTGTTATTATTAATAATAAGGCAAGGCAAGGCAAGGCAAGTTTATCTGTATAGCACAATTCAACAACAATGTGATTCAAAGTGCTTTACAGAGACATTAGAAACAAAAACAAATAAAAAGCATGATTTAAAATTGATTAAAACAAGCAAACAAACAAACTAATTAACAAACAAACAAAACAGTATATAAAATCAAAACAGATAAAATCAGAACAATAGATAAAATCAGTAGTTAAATGTAAGTTTTGAAATTTAAGCTTAAAAGTTTTCTTCTACAACATCAGCTGTAACTGCTGCTACTTCACTGATGAACAGTTTAAGCACACCATCAACACGGAAAATAAATTATCAATAATCCATTTTAATAGCAGAAGTCTGTATGCCAACTTCAACAATATAAAGGAATATCTAAATGAGTTGGCAAATCCATTTGGAATTATTGCCATTTCTGAAACATGGATCAATGCGGAGAAAGGAATGGACTTTGGACTGGAGGGATATGAAGTGAATTTTGTAAATAGAAGGAACAAGAGTGGAGGGGGAGTAGCTGTGTATGTGGATAAAAACCTAAACTACAAGGTGGTAGAAAGTATGACAACTGTAATTGATAATTTACTAGAATGTATAACAATTGAAATTTATAAGGAAAAAGAAAAAAATTTAATAATTAGCTGTATATATAGAACACCTGGCTCTAGTATTCAAGTATTTAATGACTTCATAGAGGAAATATTCTCTAAAACAAATCAAAAAGTTATGTTGGTGATTTTAATATTGACCTGTTGAATCCAAAAAAGCATAAAATAAGATAAGATAAGATAAGATAACCTTTATTAGTCCCACACGTGGGAAATTTGTTTTGTCACAGCAGGAAGTGGACAGTGCAAAAGTTATGAGGCAAAAATTAGAATACAATAAGAATAAATACAGTACACAACTGTACAGAATAGAATAAAATAAAATACTATATACAGTAGAATAAAATAAAATAAATATACAATAAGATAAAAATAGAATACAAATACAAATACTATATACAACTGAGTAAAAATACAACGATGACAGAAAGGATTATTGCACTTAGTATTATTGCATATGTATGGATGTGTGTGCTTGATCAGTTAAAGTCTTTGTTGTGGAGTCTGACAGCAGTGGGGAGGAAAGACCTGCGAAATCTCTCCGTCCCACACCGTGGGTGCCGCAGTCTCCCACTGAAGGAGCTGCTCAGTGCTGTCACAGTCTGCTGCATGGGGTGGGAGATGTTGTCCATCAGGGATGACAGCTTAGCCGCCGTTCTCCTGTCACTCACCACCTCCACTGGGTCCAGAGGGCATCCTAGAACAGAGCTGGCCCTTCGGATCACCCTGTTCAGTCTCTTCCTGTCCCCAGCAGAGATGCTGCCGCCCCAGCAGACCACACCATAAAAGATAGCAGAAGCCACAACAGAGTCATAGAATTTCTTCAGGAGTGGGCCCTCCACTCCAAACGACCTGAGTCTCCACAGCAGGTACAGCCTGCTCTGCCCTTTCCTGTAGAGGGCGTCTGAGTTATGAGTCCAGTCCAGTCTATTGTTCAGATGAACACCAAGGTACCTGTGGCTGTCCACAGCCTCAATGTCCATACCTTGGATGTTCAGTGGTTGCAGTGGAGAATGCTTGTGCCTGCGGAAGTCTACCACCAGTTCCTTGGTTTTACTGGCGTTGATCTGGAGGTAGTTCAGCTGGCACCAGTCCACAAAGTCTTGGGTCAGACCTCTGTACTCCTTGTTGTCCCCATCAGTGATGAGGCCGACTATTGCAGAGTCATCAGAGAACTTCTGCAGGAAGCACTGGGTGGAATTGTGGGAGAAGTCTGCAGTGTAGATGGTGAAGAGGAACGGAGCCAGAACCGTTCCCTGTGGGGCCCCCGTACTGCAGACGACCCTGTCCGACACACAGCCCTGAGTCCTCACATACTGTGGTCGGTCGGTGAGGTAGTCCAGGATCCAGGTAGTGAGGTGATGGTCCACTCCAGAGTTCACCAGCTTGTCCTTTAGAACCGAGGGAAGAATGGTGTTGAAGGCACTGGAGAAATCAAAGAACATGATTCTCACAGTGCTTCCAGCGGTCTCCAGGTGAGCGAGGGAACGATGTAGGAGGTGAATGACGGCATCATCCGCTCCAATGCCAGGCTGGTAGGCAAACTGAAGTGGGTCCAGTGATGAGCTTATTAGGCGCCGAAGCTGAGCCAGGACCAACCGCTCCAGGGTCTTCATCAGGTGGGATGTCAGAGCCACCGGCCTGTAGCTGTTGAGGTCCTTGGGGCGTGAAGTCTTTGGCACTGGTACAACACAGGAGGTTTTCCAGAGCTGTGGGACTCTTCCCAACCTCAGGCTCAGGTTGAAGAGGTGCTCCATCACCCCACACAGTTGGTCCGCGCAGGACCTGACGACCCTCGAGCTGATGCCATCTGGACCCGCTGCCTTCTTGCCATTAATCCTCCTCAGTTCCCTCCTAACCTGGGTGGTTGAGAGAGACAGGCTGGAGCCTTGTGTTGAGTGTGTATTGGATGCTGTTGTTGGGGGTGGGGGGGAGTGAGCAGGGTGAATAGAGGAGGTGTGAAGTGTCTGAGGTGGAACAGCAGCAGTGGGGGTGGGTGAGTCTGCAGCCGATGTTGCAGACTGCCTCATGGCTGAGTCAAATCTGTTGAAGAAATGATTCAGTTCATTTGCCCATCTCACATCCCTCCCAGGCAGAGAGTTCTGCTGTTTGTGGCCCGAGATGGTTCTGAGGCCTCTCCAGACTTCACCAACGTTGTTTTGTTGAAGCTGGTTCTCCATCTTCTGCCTGTAGCTCTCCTTCCCATTCCTTATCAGTCCCCTCAGCTCTCTCTGCACCCTTTTCAACTCCTCTTTGTCTCTGGATTTGAAGGCCCTCCTCTTCTGCTTGAGGACGGTTTTAATTTCTGGGGTAATCCAAGGTTTGTTGTTGGAGAAACACCGTACAGTCCTGGTAGGTACAGTGTTATCCACACAGAAGTTTATATAGTCAGTAATGCATGTAGTAAGGCTGTCGATGTCCTCACCGTGGTCATCACAAATCACCTCCCACACAGTCGACTCAAAACAATCCTTAAGAGCCTCCTCGCTCTCCTCTGACCATCTCTGTACTGTGCGGGTGGCTGGTGGCTCCCTGCGCACTAAGGGCTCATACACAGGGACAAGGTGCACCAGGTTGTGATCAGATCTGCCCAGGGGAGGGAGAGGTGATGAACTGTATGCCTCTTCTGCATTGGCATACAGTAAGTCCAGTGTTTTATTGACTCTGGTTGGGCAGGTCACATACTGGGTGAAGGTGGGCAGTGTGGAGTCCAGTGAGGCATGATTGAAGTCCCCTGATATTATGAGAAGGGCTCTCGGTGATTGTGTTTGCAGTCTGCTGACCACAGAGTGGAGAGAGTCACAGGCTGCATCCGCGTTGGCCGAGGGGGGGACATACGCTGTTATCGCGATAACATGCGAGAACTCCCGGGGCAGGTAGTACGGACGCATGCTAATGGCTAACAGCTCAATGTCTCTGCTGCAGAGTTGCTCTTTTACAGTGATGTGCCCAGGGTTACACCATCTGTCGTTCACAAAAACTGCCAGTCCCCCTCCTTTCCTCTTACCGCTGTCTCTGGTCCTGTCCGCTCGCAGCAGCTGGAATCCCGGTAGTGTCACGCTTGTGTCCGGAGTTAGCGATGTTAGCCACGACTCCGTTAGCATCATGATGCTACATTGCCGGTACTCCCTCTGTGACCAGGTTAGCGACATGAGCTCATCCATCTTATTGGGCAAAGATCTTACGTTTCCAATAATTACAGAAGGAAGAGATGGTCGATAACGTCTCCTTCTCGGGCGACGGCGCTCCTTCCCAGCACGACACCCCCGTCTTTTCCTCCTCAGCTCGCTGGGAATATCGGGTCTGTCCGCCGGCAGTACCGCTGCAGGACTCAGCGCTAACAGCTGATCCTTACTGTAAACAAAGGATCTCTGCTCTGGGTCCCCAGACACGGGTGAAAAAAGTAGAAATGACCGACGAATTCCTAAACACTATGTACAGTTTGAGTTTACATCCTAAAATAACCAGGCCTAGCAGAATTACACCACATTGTGCCACCTTACTTGACAATATTTTCACTAACAATATGGAAAACAACATTGTGAGCGGATTATTAATTAATGACATCAGTGATCACCTACCAGTTTTTGCAGTTTATGACACTAATTATAAGAAAAATCAGCATGAAGAACAACTGAGATACAGACGTGTAAGGACAGAAGAAACTATGACTGCATTTAAGAACGATCTATTAAATCAGGACTGGGACAATGTGTACAAAGAAGCTGATATTGATATTGCATATGGCATATTTTTAAGAATATTCATGGAGTTGTACGATAAAAACTGTCCAACAATAAAATACAACAGAAAGCACAAATATTCAGATAGACCATGGCTCACTAAGGGTTTACAAAATGCATGTAAAAAGAAAAATACACTCTATAGGGAATACCTAAAACAAAGAACAAAAGATGCTGAAAATAAATATAAAAAATACAAAAATAAGTTGACCAATATTATACGTGTATGTAGAAAGGAGTATTATAGTAAAATATTGAACAACAATAAACATAATATGAAAGGAATATGGGATGTTTTAAACGGTATCATTAAAAATAATTCTGGACAACAAAGTTATCCACAATACTTTATCGATAATGGCAATATTATGGAAAACACTGCTGATAAGGTCAACAGCTTTAATCATTATTTTGTAAATATTGGACCAAAACTGGCAGAACAAATTCCTGAGTCACTGCCATCAGTAGAATGTAGTGAAAACCTGATTGATAGGAACCCTAACTCAATGTTCCTCACATCAGTGGAGGAAAAAGAAATAATTGACATTGTACACATGTGTAAATATAAAACATCTACTGATTGTAATGATATTGACATGAAAATCGTCAAGAAGGTCATTGAAGGAATTGTAGGACCTCTAACATATATTTGCAACTTATCATTTCAGACGGGAAAAGTGGCAAACAAAATGAAAATAGCTAAAGTTGTGCCGCTGTATAAAACCGGGGATAGACGCCACTTCACAAATTACAGGCCTGTTTCTTTACTACCACAATTCTCCAAAATCCTAGAAAACCTGTTTAATAAACGATTAGACAAATTCTTAGATAAATATAAATTACTCTCTGACAGTCAATATGGATTCAGATCAAAAAGATCAACATCTCTGGCATTAATCGAATCAATTGAGGAGATTACGAATGCTATAGATCAGAAACAGTATGCAGCTGGAGTATTTCTGGATCTCAAGAAAGCATTCGACACAATCAATCATGACATATTAATTAATAAACTGGAACGGTATGGGATTAGGGGGGTTGTACTGCAATGGGTGAAAAATTATTTAAGTGACCGGAAACAATTTGTGAAGCTGGGTGTCCATTCCTCATCATGCTTGGACATTGCTTGTGGTGTTCCACAAGGCTCTGTACTGGGTCCAAAATTATTTATTATTTATATAAATGATATTTGTAAGGCATCTGATATATTAAAATTTGTATTATTTGCAGATGACACAAATATTTTTTGTTCTGGGGGGAATCTAAAGGAGCTGCTGGATACAATTACTTCAGAAATGTGCAAAATTAAAAAATGGTTTAACAGGAACAAACTATCGCTAAATCTAAGTAAAACTAAAATTATCTTATTTGGGAATTCCCTTAGAAATGCACAAGTGCAGATTCATGTAGATGGTGTGGAAATTGAAAGAGTACTTGAACATAAGTTTCTTGGTGTGATTATAGATGATAAATTAAACTGGAAATCTCATATAAATCATATACATAACAAAATTTCAAGAAGTGTCTCAATCTTGAGTAAAGTAAAACACATTCTGGACCACAAATCACTCCACATTCTCTATTGTTCCCTGATTGCACCGTATTTGAATTACTGTGCAGAGGTTTCGAGCAATACTTACAAATGTTCGCTATCATCAATCTTTATATTACAAAAAAGGGCCATAAGGATAATCCATAAAACTGGTTACAGAGATCATACAAATCCACTATTCTTAAAATCAAAAATTCTAAAATTCACAGATCTGGTTCATTTTCTCACAGCACAAATTATATATAAAGCAATAAATAACCTGCTTCCTGACAATATTCTAAAAATGTTTTCTAAAAGGGAACGGGGATACAATTTGAGGGGGGAATTAAATTTAAAACATCCTCGTATCCGTACAACATTAAAAAAATTTTGCATCTCTGTGAGTGGAGTGAAGCTGTGGAACAGACTAAGTAAAGATATGAAGCAATGTCCAAGCATGGCGCAGTTTAAAAGCGGTTTAAGGATACGGTTTTTACAGGGTACAGGGAAAAGGTAGAGATTTGATAGGGTGTTCTTGTCTAATATTTTCATGTGTGTGCGCATGCACGGGTTTGTTGGTATGGGTATATATATATATATATATATATATATATATATATATATATATATATATATATATATATATATATATATATATATATATATATTGTGGGGATGAACAGAAAAGTATTTTACCAGCATAATATAATCTGCAGTATGATCATTGCTTTAACAATGTAACAGATAGCTTTAAGATGGCCTTAAGATGTTTATGATGATATTAACTTTATATCTCAGGTGCAGTTATAACTATTTTATACATATTGCATATCTGTGCTTATTTGAGTTGATGTTCAGGTTCTTTAAAGGTTTTAAGCCTCACTGACGTGACTGTTCAGGTGATACATGCTGAGGGAAAACTAGAACATAGAAGGAATTGCAATACATGCTTACAAAACACTTATATCAGGTCATTTTATATTAAGGTTTTAGTAGAGGTTCTTGGTTAAAACATTTATTTGGTAGAAGACATACACATAGTCTCAGTGAGCTTCTGGTCTAGTGAAAGGTCAGAAGTGCAACAGGTGAATTGAGAAAGAGCATTTGAGGACGAGACACAGACAGTAGGAGGTGAAGAGGTGACACAAAGAGCATGTGAGGTCAACACGTACACACACATTAGTTAAGATTTATTTAGAGGAGAGATTAGTTAGGTCTAGACGAGAAAGAGGAACAATTCATTTTAAGATAAGAACGGAAAGTACCAAGCCATGAAAATAGAAGATGATTTTCTGGGTGAAAAGTCATGATGATGTTGATCTGATCTATGTATAAAATGTACCGGTGACGCATGAAGGGGCGTCAGTAAACAAACCCTGATGTTATAAAATAATTGTTTGTGCCTTAGTAAGTTGAAGATCAATTGCTGTTTTCAGTGATCTTCCCACGTGTGAATTAAAATCTTCGTTTGACTTCACCCGGCCGGACCAGTGTGGTTATTTTTCGATCACCTCTTGTACCCTTTCTCAACTTTTGAATCTTAACATTTGGGGGCTTCGTCCGGTGGTTGAGTAAGGGAGAAAAGTGGAGGTGTGAGCGGTGGTCCGAGGTGGTCAGACGGGCAGACTTGGCCAGTGGTCAAAAGTGAGTGGACGCACGCCGGCGCATCATATTTAAAAAAGGTAAGACACTACCTGTTGAATTATTTCCAAAGTGTGTCAAATTGGGCTGTGAAAATTAAAAGTCTACCCACTGAAATTACTGGTGCATGTCTGTTTTGATTTTGATAAGAATCTGAGGATTTAAAGCAGTTGGACTGCTGGTAATGATTGAATGCGGTTGGACCGTTTAGTATGTTAGGGAATCTGCTTATTTTTTGGTTATAAGGTTGGACCTGCTTCAGTTATACACTTGTTTTGGGTGTTGATTGTTGTTTCAAAGTATTATAAATTATTTTAGAACGGAACCGTGGGGGTTCTAGGAAGCGCAGAGCCCGGAGGTTACGCTCCCTCCTTGTCGTGGACGCGCGACATTGACCTCTCGGCGAAGAGGGATAGTTCAGTGTGGCTTAACTGTGGGGTACAGGGCATCCTGGAATTAAGCTAGGAGTTAGAGTCTCCTTACCGTTTGGAACGGTATCTGCGCTTTTTTGGGCAGCAAAGGTTGGACCTTGGGTGTTGGACACTTTTAAATTGAGTTAGGGATTTTAGAAATGAGGCCAGAAACAGTTAAAGTCTTGATACTGGTTAATTGATCGCAAAAAACTCAGGGAGTTTATCGGTTAGACTGTTATGTTAAATTTGTCGAAATTCGATAGGTGTTAAAACGTTTAAAATCTGTGCAGTTGTAAATATAAGACGTCTCTGTAATAAAAAAAGATCTCTGTGGGTCGAGTCAGCAATGCACTGACTGCCTGCTGCCATTTTTAGATGGAGAGTGTGTGTGCATGCAAATGAGGCAGCTGATGCAGAGCGCATGAGAGGACTATGCTTTCGGTTTCGTGTGTTATTCAGCTCTATAACTATTGTTTGCAAATGTGGATAAATGTCTGCAATTAAAATGCTGGCTTAGTAAATAAAAACATTGTAAATATATGAATGGTGACAGCGTTTCAAAATAGAATATAAGAATTGTTTGTGTGTAAAACCAACGTTTAGGTAAGAAGATTTAAGGTGGATTTGAAGGCATAAACAAAAAAATAAAAGGGTTACAGTCTGCAAGTGTTGTTAATTCATGAGCTGACTGGATGCAGAGTAAGTGGAGTGGTCATCCTGAGAGGATTGAATGATGCTCTAACTCTGTGGTCAAGTCAGACATAGGCTTTAAGTAACCATGAGCCACTAATAAGCGTGACAGATTAATGAGTATGTGTAAATTGAACTTGTTAAATAGCCTTAATAGAAGTAACTCAATGAACACGCAATAAAGTGGACTTTTTAGGGGTAGTTTACCACTGATACCATAAAAAGCAACTTAATTAGTAGTTCAATAACAAATTTTAAAGATAACCTTTGTTATTTGATAAGAGAGAGAAAAATTCAGGTTACATATAGTAAATAAATAAGGAAATGTTAATCTCTGCGTCATTCCACACTGAAATTTCAATTGTAGGGGATCATTTGGAGGTGAATTGTGTAGGACACGGGGAGACAGAAGAATCTCCCCATGAGTTTTCGGTGCGCATAGAAATTGAGGAGGCTGAACTGGAAGCCTGCCTGGGTCGTTGTTTTTGTTTATTTGAGGGTCTGCTGGAAATTTGTGAGAACGACCACCTTGATATGTGGGAGCCTTCTCGGGCAGCGATTTTTTTGTTAAACCTGTGGCAGGCTGTGCAAAATGGAGAAAGCTTTGACATAATGACATAAAGGTGATTTCTTGGTTTTAGATTTATTAGTACGGGACAAGTTGAGGGACCCTTGAGGGTGTGTTGCTGTAAAGTATATAAGGGACGCGCAGTGCCGTTAATGGGTTTAAAATAAATGAAAAAACGGAAAACACTAATCCGAGGAACTATTGGAGAGGTAAGTATACGGAGGTGAGCGCGTTGCGCATAAGGGTTGCTGGTGTCATATATTAACACTTTGAGGGCGAATAATTTTGATTGAGTGTTAACGCTTGAGAACGCGAGGACAGCGTTTAAAGTGCTGGGTTAAACTTTGTGTGTCACCGAGCAGGGGAAGAGGAGCCAGTGGTTGCGAGAACAGCGAGACGAAGACTGAAACCGAAAGTTAAGCGTGTCTGGGTGACCTAGACCTAGAAGGTGGAGTCGACCAACGCCGTTGGAAGAGGTAAGTCTGTGTTTCAGAGAATGGCTGACAGCTCGGGTGCGACACCTAGTGGGAAAAGGGGATGCAAACCTCTGAAGGATCAGCTTGAACAGCTTAAGAAAGCTATTCGTTTGGCTTCACCTGGAGCATTAAAAGCAGCAGAGAAAGAGTGCCAAGCGATGGAGGTTGAGGTAAGCAAACTTATTACATCTCAACAGAAAGGGCTGGGTGATAAAATAGCTCTGAGCCTGGTGTTAAAAACTGAGGGAAAGAGATGTGAACAGAAATTGAAACAATTTGAAGAGGAGTCCAAGGGACATTCAGTGAACAGGAAAGCCAGAGGAGAAATTAAGGACCTAAAAGAAACTCATGACAGGTGCTGTAAGTGGCTGTTCCTGTGGAGGGCAGCCTCTTCCTGGATGACAGAAGAGGATGACACAGGAAAATCAGGAGACATGGTGAGTATAATGGAGTCTTTGAAACATTTGAAGGAGGAAAATAAGAAGCTAAAGGACCAAGTGAAGGACTTGACTCCGAAGGTAGAAGAGGCTAACAGGTATTACACACCGAAACTATATCCTTGGGCCGAATTGGCACGTTGTGCACCACCACCACCATATGTCATGCCTGTAATGACCCTTGGAGGGGGACAAGTTCGTGGTCCTGATGGACAGACTGGAATTGTCCTTGGCGGAATAGCAGATGTTGAATATACTACTACTCCCCTGAATATCCCTGAAGAAGGGATAAGGGCAGTGGAATGTCAGTCCCAAGATATGGGAGGGAGAATGATAGCCTCAGCTGCAGATGAAGGCTCGACCTCGCCTCCCAGTTTGGTGGATAGTGGAAACATCATACGGGCCGAAGTGTCTACAGTGGAACAGCCAAAGCAGGACGGGGAGGCCAAAAGGACCCCTAGAATGAAGGACAAAATACCACAAGGAGTGATAACCAAGGGAGAACATTGGGAAGGAGAAGTGTATGGACAAATGCATGAGCCCCCACGTGCGTTAATAGAGGCATTAACGGCATTGGAGGTTATAAAGCAGAGAGTAATGCAGGGAGGGCCAGAAGAGGAGAATGAAGACCGTGCGAGGTCATCAGAAGAAGAGGATGATGAGGAGGACGAAGATGGAGGAGCTGAGCCCCAACCAAGTACAAGCCTAATTTTGAGGAAAAGAAGTGTGAAGAGAGATCAAGCACAGAGACGGCCCATATTTAAGAGCTCAAAGGGAAAAGAAAAGTTGAGGAAGAGTAGAAAAGTGAGTTTTGAACAAGGAGCTCCTGACCCTGGTTTAAATCTGCCTCTAATAGCAGGTCCAAAGAACGAACCAGTTTATCGCGCCTATAAGGTGAGAGATTTGGAAGCATTGGTTAAACAACTTCCACCAATAACTGAGGGAGGAGCTAGCTGGTTGAGAAGGCTGGGCGCGCTGACCGAAGGAGAAGAATTAGCGCTGGGCGATTTTCGCGCTTTGGCCGGACGTTGTATGCTGGGTGGTGGGTTAGCAGATGTAGAGCAGATAGCGCAAACAACCAGATATGCAAATGACCTACAATACCATGAGGTGCAGAATGACTTAGCAGATGCAGTCCGGGAGAAGTACCCAACTCCTAACTCTGGAGCCATTCCAAAAATTATTTGGGATCCTAAAAACACACCCAGAGAGTTTTTAGCTAAAGCAAAGGAACAATGGTTGTTAGAAACAGGAATACATCCGGGGAAGGAGGGTGAAAGTAGAGCGTGGTTTCGTTCGGCAGTGCTGGCAGGGCTGCCCAACCAGGTTGCAGTTGACTTGGAAAAGAACCCAGATTTTGCCGTTGCAGACTCGGTGCAGTGGGAGAGACATGTGACCCACAGACTTCAGCAGGAACAGGATTTGGCAAACAAACAAAAGAAAGAGTTGGAGGAGGCACAGGCGCAACTGGTAAAGATACAGCTGACGGAGGCGAGAAACAAGGCAGGAGACAGAAAGAAAGAGGATAAAGAGAGCGCAAGGAAAATAATGGTGGCAAGGCCCCAGCCTGATCCTGTGCCTGACTGGCCAAATCAGGATCCAGGTCTCTACCCTGACGATCGTTGGCCCGCCAATGCACCAAGGCAGCGTCAACCAGTGGGGAATTGGGGGACCGGTGGACTGCAGAGAGGGCGTGGTGGATCCGTGAGGGGAGGACAAAGGGCTCGGAATCCGGGGAATCCTGGCAGTGTGTCTTGGACTGCGTGTCTGAGATGTGGAGCAGAAGGACACTGGGCCCGAGATTGCCCTGAACCGCCGCAGAACTATCAGGGGCGAGGCTATCGATCCCAGGCACGAGGAGGCCCAAGACAAAGAGCTGCTTACGGGGGAGCACATCAAGCTCCAAACCCGAATGCAGCACCAGCCGCCCAGTACCCAGTAGCTGACTGGGGCTGGGAGAGGGAGCAATACTGACGGAGCCCGGAGGAACCGAACAGCGTGGGTACGGCAGAACCCATGCTGTCAATGACCGTTGAAGGCACTGAATTGCCCTTCCTGGTGGATACTGGAGCAACATACTCAACACTGAAAGACACACCAGACAGTGCGACACTCTCCTGTCACACAGTTAATGTGGTAGGCTTTTCCGGGATTCCAATGACACTGCCATTGACAGATCCAGCATTGACACAGCTGGGAAAACAGACTTTGAAACACCAATATGTGGTGTCCTCACAGGTGCCTGCAAATCTCATGGGCAGGGACCTGCTTGTGAAACTGGGAGCCACAATCATGTGCTCACCAGATGGACTGATTGTTACTCTGCCTGGAGGAAAAGAATTCCCGTGTCTGGGATCACCTTCAAAGACTCAATATCTAGTCCAGAACTCTGAACAACCCACAGCCGAAATCTACTGGGGGAGGCTAGTGGAAGAAGGCATTCTGAGACATTATCAGCTATGGAAACCCTGGATAATGAGCCTGGCCGTCTATTCCCCTCCGCGAGATCCTTTCCACGTTACACTCTTTTATGATAGGGAAGATAACGATATCTATCGGGAACAGTTCCAGTCTGATCTTGAGGGACAGACGTGGAATGTGCAAACACATAACATTTATGTTGGACCAGAAGGTGTGGCCGCGGCTGTGAAATTTACGGATGAACAACTGCCTTGGTACAATGTGGGAGAGGATTCAGCCCCTCACATTACATTGGCGGTCCACGAGGGTCATGGGCTAAGAGATCTGGGACCAATGGTCAAGCGGGCGCTGGACAACGCATGCTGGCAAAGCACCCAAATTCCAAATGTCTGGTATGCACCAAAATGTAAAATATATCGCATAACTTGTTTGTCCAACGATGCAGTGATCTTAGAACATAAAGAAATCTCCAGAATACAGGGCAGGGAAAGAATGGATCATCCTGATGCAGTAGCTGAGCTCTCAAAATTGCCTGATACTTTGTGGTCCGCAGGGCCCACAGATGTAGGTCTAGCTAACTGTTCGCCTGTCCTGTTCCAGCTGAAGTCTGACACACCAATTAACAGACCACAATACAAGCACAAAACTGAAGCAGAAGAAGGTATAGCTGAAACCATTGAAGGACTGTGGAAGGCAGGAGTGCTTGAGCCCTCATGGTCATTTTGGAACACACCTATTTTGCCAGTAGAAAAACATGGGACAGGGAAGTACCGTATGGCACATGATTTGAGAGCAATAAATGCCATACTGAGGACTGACACTGTGCCTGTACCAAATCCCTACACGGCTCTGACCGAAATTACTGGGGACCAAAAGTGGTTCACATGTATTGACCTAGCGAATGCATTCTTTTGTCTCCCACTGCACGAGTCACTCAGAGACATTTTCTCATTCACATACAGAGGCCGGAAATTTAGGTACACACGCCTACCACAAGGCTTTGCACTCTCACCAGGTATTTTCAATCAGGTGTTAAAAGAGGCATTGTCCCCATGTCAACTGCCAGAGGGCTGTACATTAATACAGTATGTTGATGATCTTCTTATTGCAGCCCCGTCAGCAGCGGCCTGTACGGCAGCATCGCTCGTGGTGTTGAACAGATTGGCGGAGTGTGGCTTCAAAGTGAGTAAAGAAAAACTGCAGTTGGTACGGCCAGAGGTAACATTCCTGGGCCGGGTGATCGCACACAGATCAGTGGGGTTAATGAACACACACAGAGACCAAATTCTGACACATCCAAAACCAAGAACTGTGAAGGAGTTGCTTTCCTTTCTTGGCTTGACAGGTTACAGCAGGCAGTTCATTCCGAACTATGCGGGTAAAACTGCCCCTTTAAGGGACCTGATCAAGAAAGTTGGTGTCCGAAATCTGAAGGCTGAGTTGCCTTGGACGCCGGACACAGAGACAGCGTTCATTTCGCTAAAACAGGATTTGTCAAGAGCCACAGATCTGGCCACTCCTAACTATGATGAGGCATTTTATCTTGATGTTTCAGAAACAAAGGGAGTTGTGAATGGTGTGTTGTTTCAGAAAAAAGGGGGAGGTAGGGATGTACTTATGTATGTCAGCATAAGATTAAATTCAACAGAAGCAAGGCATCCCACATGTACACAACACGCAGCAGGAGTAGCAAAGATAATTCAGAAAACAGCACACATAGTGAGGGAACACCCACTGAAAGTGCTTACCACACACAGTGTAGTGGCCTATGTGAACTCACAGGTATTCACAATGACTCCACTGACGCAACAAAGGTTGAGCAAAATTTTAGAGGCGCCAAATTTGATATTCACACATGAAGGAATAAATATGGCAGACCTAATGGGGTCAGGAGAACCACATGACTGTATTAAGAAAGCCCAGGTTGAAGGAAAAATCAGGGAAGACCTAAAGGCAGAGCCCATACTTGGAGCTGAGGATTGGTTCACAGATGGATGCTGCCACAGAGATGAAGAAGGATTGAAAGCGGGCTATGCAGTAGTCTGTAGAGTAGGAACTGAGTTTCAGGTGAAAGAAGCAGGAAAAATTGAGGGACAACAGTCGGCCCAGAGAGCTGAAGTGATAGCCCTAACTCGAGCCCTGAGGCTGGCTAAAAACATGAGAGTGAACATCTACACTGACTCAGCATATGCGTTTGGAGCAGCTCATGTGGAACTGGCTCAGTGGAAGAGAGCCGGGTTCAGAACGGCCACTAATGCACCCATCTGTCACAAAAAGGAAATGGAGGAACTGGAAAAGGCCCTGGAGGACCCAGACGAGGTAAGTATTATAAAATGCAAAGGCCACTCACAAGCAGACAGTATGGTGGCAAAGGGAAATCAGAAAGCTGATGAAGCCGCAAAGGAAGCAGCGGGCTACAAAGGACAGAGACAAATGGTGCAGGTAACCCCAGAAGAGGAGGTTAGCACTAACAGCATGGAAGAAGTTAGACAGGCTCAGGAGGAGACATCCCCAGAGGAAAAGGGGGTGTGGGAAAACAAAGGAGCCTGGCAAGATGGCGGTTTGTGGAGGGGGCCAGATGGGCGTCCCGCTTTAACGGCCAAAATGGCGGAACAAAAGGTGAATGAGGCTCACGGGCTTGGTCACGTGGGAGTGAAACAGATGGAGAGAAATTTGTGCCGATGGTGGCATCCTGATTTGAGAAGGATGATACTAGAAAAGGCCAGAACGTGCCTAATTTGTGGGGCACACAATCCAAAGCCAGCAGTAAAACCTGAGGCTGGTAAGTTTCTCATGCCAGAAAGGCCAGGAGAGGAGGTCGTGATTGATTATACCGACATGATTGATACAGGCCCAGGTGGGGTGAGGTATTTGTTGGTGTGTGTGGATGTTCTGACTGGATGGCCCGAAGCATGGGCGACCAAACGTGAAGACGCGAAAAGTGTGATTAAGTGCTTAATCAATCATTACATTCCAAGGCATGGGTTTCCCAAGAGAATTAGATCAGATAATGGTACTCACTTCAAGAACAAAGATTTGCAAGAGGTAGAGAGGATGTTGGGAGTGCAACATAAGTTCGGGACGGTCTATCATCCTCAATCTCAAGGAAAAGTAGAGAGGATGAACCTAAATTTGAAAAACAAGTTGGCTAAAATCTGTGCGCAGACAGGGCTAAATTGGGTCGCAGCCCTGCCCATTGCTTTGATGACCATAAGATGTTCTGTTAACCAATCCACAGGTTTCACCCCTTATGAGCTGCTGACTGGGAGACAGTTTCCAGCACCCTGGACAGTGGTCCCGGTGGAGCAGCCCAGGACAAGCAACAGGTCTCATGCAGAATATTTTAATGAGTTGAAGGCTCTTGTGTCCAGCTTTACAAAACAGGTCACTTGTGAGAGACCCACGGGGAACGGAGAGGTCCCGGACGCAAAGGCAGTGTGGCTAAAGGTCATTAAGCGAAAGTGGAAGGAGCCCCGCTGGACTGGTCCGTATGAGGTGACCGCCCGGACGGCTACAGCAGTCCAGCTGAAAGGGAAAGGCGACACCTGGTACCACTGGTCGCAGTGTGCACCCGCACACGAGAGCTTGGTGGAGGAAAATTCGTCTTCAAGGAACGCAGGTGTCAAGGAACAGAGGCAGAATAAACCTCTTCACCTGTGTAACGGGCCGACCAGTAGTCCACCTGGAAGGCCGAAGAAAGAAGAGCAGCCTAGGAGGAGATCGCCGCGCCTACAGAAAGGAGTGGTAACAAATTGAGAGTTTGAAAAGGGGTGGTTTAAATAAAAAGAGTAAAAAAGGGAAAGTGGAAGGGGCTTGCTCTGTCAATTATGTTGTCTCTATCTGTATTGGTGGGTATTTTGATGACCTGTGGTTGTTGTCTCATTCCTTGTGCCCGAAGGTTGGTAGAGAAAGTGATTGTAAAGGCAGTGGACCCTGGGGCGGTGGCCCCTATGTCCATGATGCCGATGATGGATCTGGAAGTAGTCGAGTGGACTGAGGAGTGAACAACAACCTGTGTATCGACCTCTGGTGTGCCAGAGGTCGAAAGGGGGATTGTGGGGATGAACAGAAAAGTATTTTACCAGCATAATATAATCTGCAGTATGATCATTGCTTTAACAATGTAACAGATAGCTTTAAGATGGCCTTAAGATGTTTATGATGATATTAACTTTATATCTCAGGTGCAGTTATAACTATTTTATACATATTGCATATCTGTGCTTATTTGAGTTGATGTTCAGGTTCTTTAAAGGTTTTAAGCCTCACTGACGTGACTGTTCAGGTGATACATGCTGAGGGAAAACTAGAACATAGAAGGAATTGCAATACATGCTTACAAAACACTTATATCAGGTCATTTTATATTAAGGTTTTAGTAGAGGTTCTTGGTTAAAACATTTATTTGGTAGAAGACATACACATAGTCTCAGTGAGCTTCTGGTCTAGTGAAAGGTCAGAAGTGCAACAGGTGAATTGAGAAAGAGCATTTGAGGACGAGACACAGACAGTAGGAGGTGAAGAGGTGACACAAAGAGCATGTGAGGTCAACACGTACACACACATTAGTTAAGATTTATTTAGAGGAGAGATTAGTTAGGTCTAGACGAGAAAGAGGAACAATTCATTTTAAGATAAGAACGGAAAGTACCAAGCCATGAAAATAGAAGATGATTTTCTGGGTGAAAAGTCATGATGATGTTGATCTGATCTATGTATAAAATGTACCGGTGACGCATGAAGGGGCGTCAGTAAACAAACCCTGATGTTATAAAATAATTGTTTGTGCCTTAGTAAGTTGAAGATCAATTGCTGTTTTCAGTGATCTTCCCACGTGTGAATTAAAATCTTCGTTTGACTTCACCCGGCCGGACCAGTGTGGTTATTTTTCGATCACCTCTTGTACCCTTTCTCAACTTTTGAATCTTAACATTATATATATATATATATATATATATATATATATATATGTATGCCAAGAGTGAACGAGACATCGATTCACTGATCCACACTACCAGGCTATACAGCAATGACATTGGAATGTCGTTCGGACTGGAGAAGTGTAGTCGGATGGTAACAAAGAGAGGGAAGGTAGTCAGAACAGAGGGGATTGAACTACCAGAAGGCAACATTGCAGACATAGAGGACAGTTACAAGTACCTGGGGATCCCGCAGGCGAATGGGAACCATGAAGAGGCCGCTAGAAAGGCTGCAACCACCAAGTACCTGCAGAGGGTCAGGCAAGTCCTGAGGAGTCAGCTGAATGGTAAGAACAAGATCCGGGCCATCAACACATACGCCCTGCCCGTGATCAGGTACCCTGCTGGGGTAATAAGCTGGCCAAAGGAGGAGATAGAAGCCACTGACATAAAGACAAGAAAGCTCCTGACCATGCATGGAGGGTTTCACCCCAAGTCCAGCACCCTGAGGCTGTATGCTAAGCGGAAGGAAGGGGGCCGGGGACTGGTGAGTGTCAGCACCACAGTCCAGGATGAGACAAGGAACATCCAAGAATACATTGGGAAGATGGCCCCAACTGACCGAGTGCTCAGTGAATACCTCAGGCAGCAGAAACCCAAGAAAGAGGAGGGAGACGAGGAACCATCATGGAAGGACAGGCCCCTGCACGGTATGTACCACCGGCAGATAGAGGAGGTGGCTGATATCCAGAAATCCTACCAGTGGCTGGACAAAGCTGGACTGAAAGACAGCACAGAGGCACTAATCATGGCAGCACAAGAACAAGCTCTGAGTACAAGATCCATAGAGGCTGGGGTCTATCACACCAGGCAAGACCCCAGGTGCAGGCTGTGTAAAGATGCCCCAGAGACTATCCAGCACATAACAGCAGGGTGCAAGATGCTAGCAGGCAAGGCATACATGGAACGCCATAACCAAGTGGCCGGCATAGTGTACAGGAACATCTGTGCCGAGTATAACCTAGAAGTCCCGAGGTCAAAATGGGAGATGCCCCCAAGGGTGGTGGAGAATGACCGAGCTAAGATCCTGTGGGACTTCCAGATACAGACGGACAAAATGGTGGTGGCTAACCAACCGGACATAGTGGTGGTAGACAAACAGAAGAAGACGGCCGTAGTGATCGATGTAGCGGTTCCCAATGACAGCAATATCAGGAAGAAGGAACACGAGAAGCTGGAGAAATACCAAGGGCTCAGAGAAGAGCTCGAGAGGATGTGGAGGGTGAAGGTAACGGTGGTCCCCGTGGTAATCGGAGCACTAGGTGCGGTGACTCCCAAGCTAGGCGAGTGGCTCCAGCAGATCCCGGGAATAACATCGGAGATCTCTGTCCAGAAGAGCGCAGTCCTGGGAACAGCTAAGATACTGCGCAGGACCCTCAAGCTCCCAGGCCTCTGGTAGAGGACCCGAGCTTGAAGGATAAACCGCCCGCAGGGGCGTGCTGGGTGTTAATTATATATAATTGTAGGCTGTGTATCCTTGAGGTGTTAATGGGGTTATTGAAAATGTGTATATGTGCGTATGTGTGTATATACGTATGTATGGATAGATAGAAACATATATGTGTATATATTTAAAAAATAAAAAATAAAAATTACACATAACATATAATGTAATTGCAAGGAGGTATTTCTGTAGTCTATTGATACTAGATAGTGGAAAAGGGGTGGGATTAAATAAGCTTATGCTTCTTCCTGCTCCTTTTTGAACATGGACGTTATTTGGAGTTGTGGTTGCTCGTTTTCCTTTTGTTTGCTTTGTTCATTTGTCTCTTTTAATTCTATTTTTTTTATACTTTTTCAACATGTTCAAAATAAAGATTCAATCAATCAATCAATCAATCAAAGTGTGGATTTGGTGCTTTATTAAAATGCAGCTGAGAATAGGTGAGTCTTCAACCTGGATTTAAATAAACTGAGTGTTTCAGCTGATCTGAGGCTTTCTGGGAGTTTGTTCCAGATATAAGGAGAATAAAAGCTGAATGCAGCTTCTCCGTGTCTGGTTCTGACTCTGGGAACTGATAAAAGACCAGATCCAGATGACCTGAGGGATCTGGAAGGTTCATACTGGGTCAGGAGGTCACTGATGTATTTTGGTCCTAAACCATTCAGAGCTTTATAGACCAGCATCAGAACTTTAAAGTCTATCCTCTGACGGACAGGCAGCCAGTGTAAAGACCTCAGAGCTGGACTGATGTGGTCCACTTTTTTGGTCTTAGTGAGGACTCGAGCAGCAGAGTTCTGAATGAGCTGTCTGATGGATTTTTTAGGTAGACCTGTAAAGATGCTGTTACAGTAATCAAGCCTACTAAAGATGAATGCATGGACTAGTTTTTCCAGGTCCTGTTGAGACATCAGATCTTTTATCCTTGAAATATTCTTGAGGTGATAGTAAGCTGATTTTGTTATTGTCTTAATGTGTTTTTCTAAGTTTAGGTCTGCATCCATAACTACACCCAAATTTCTCGCCTAGTTTGTGGTTTTTAGGTGTATAGATTGAAGTTCTCTGGTGACCTGTAATCGTTTTTCTTTGGCGCCAAAGACTATTACCTCAGTTTTGTTTTTGTTTAGCTGGAGAAAATTGTGGCACAACCAGTCATTAATTTCCTCAATGCATTTACCAAGAACCTGTACAGGGCCTCGGTCTCCTGGCGACATTGTGATATATATTTGTGTGTCATCTGCATAGCTGTGGTAGTTTATTTTGTTGTTCTTTATAATCTGTGCCAGTGGGAGCATGTAAATGTTAAACAGAAGGGGTCCCAAGATGGAACCTTGGGGAACTCCACATGTGATACTTGTCTGCTCAGATGTGAAGTTACCTATTGATACAAAGTATTTCCTGTTTTCTAAGTATGTTTTGAACCAGTTTAGTACAGTTCCTGAAAGACCTGCCCAGTTCTCCAGTCATTTGAGTAATATGTTGTGGTCATAATAATAATAATAATAATAATAATAATAATAACTTGATTTTACCAAATGGTAAACTACTAACTCGTAAATTGAAGAAAAATGTGAGGTTTTTGGAGAATTCTTTTTAAGTTAAGTATAGTGCAAAGCTATTTAGGGGATTGGATTCCAAGTGCTAGTAGACTGAAAATATAAAACTATGACTCAACTATCATTGACTTATCTGTAGGTGTGAGAGTGAAAATGTACATTACATGCCAGAAATGTTAGCGTTTCCAATCCTTTTCCATATTATAGGAGTGGAAGCACCATCGCTGAATATAATGTCACTGCTGCTACTACAGTCATCCAAACACTAAACAATGGAATTTTTGACCAGCTAGCAAAAATCTACTCTATGATATCAGATGGTAAGCACTTGTCTACATTTGTGATTTTATTCAATTTTACATATATGTTTAATGTCATATCAAAAAACACATGAGATCAGATGATTGTTTAATCATTTTTTTATATTTATGTTCATTTTTATAGAGCCACGTTTTCTGGATTTTAAAATTGAAGGTAGTGGATTTTGGGAGGATAAAGTCATTGTAACATGTGGCCATCCACCATTGGATCTCTTTGGTACTGACTGGAGAGCAGAGTGGAGACGTGATGGCAATGTCATAGTTGCAGATGGAGTACATACCATTTCAAAAAACAACAGTCACTCAGTCTTATCTGTGTCACAGTTCATTCGTGCTGACAGTGGTAAGAAGCAAACAACTGCATTCCATGGGGAAATTCACAAATCATATACATTTAAAATGCGAGTGTAGTCTCAGCATTTTTTAGTGATTCAGCAAGTGCAATTACAACATTCTGATTGGCTTAAGGGTAAAACTTGTTTGGTTCAGAAAAAAACATCACATGTATCTTTTATCATAACTCTTTTACGTGGCCTATCGACACAATTTAAAATCTGGTATATAGTTTGAAGTCCGCACTTCTGACCCAAGTTGAAATGGAGTCGCTGGGTTGCTGCAACCCCAGAGGGTTAAGGAAAACGTTGTTACTGCAATGGAGCAATCAATATTAGTGCAGAAGGACTGAAATCATTTGATTTAAATAGTTAAACCATTGCTGTTGCACAAGCCTTTCTCAAGAGAAAGAAATACCAAATTACAAGTGCCAGTGTAAATGTGTACTTGTGTGAACACAGATGTCAACTAATTCATATTAGAAATCCTATTTAAATTTGGAAATAAGTGGTTGCTGAGCTCTTAATAATATAACAGTAAAATAAAATGTTGCTAGACAGAGAATGGTATTCTTGAAACAAAATGGAGCAAAAACTCGTTATCAGCTACATTATTGCTTTTTTGTAGGAAACACTGAATCTGCATAGGAGAACCAGCCATATTACAACTGTATAATACAGAAATAAGTGACACTGTCAACCCATATATTATTATTTTTGTTTGGCAACACTATTTTATTTATGTATATAATAATTTACTTTCATTCCAGGAAATTATGAATGCAGGCTCATACGGGAAAAGGATGAATCATTTTATCGACAACGATCCAATGGAGCCTTCACACTCAAAGAGAAACCCTTGATCAGAGTGGACCCAATTCAAAAATTTTTGAATTGTAGTGGTCAAAATGTGCCACTAAGCTGCACTGTCAACAATGACTACAATATTAATTTCACAAACGTGAATATTAGCGGTAAATCTGAAACAAAGAATCAACAAAATGCAAATCAGCTATTGGGAAATAATTTCTCTGCTCATCTTGCAATACTTACGTTATTTACTAATATGAGACAAAACTTTTTAAAAACTAGTCTGATTAATATTACATCAGATCTGAATGTTTAGCTTGTATTGCTATTCATATTGACTTTGTTGTTTCTGCGATTTATCCAAAGGTAAAAAAAGCATTACCTATCAATATAAAACTGATAGCTGTACAGACAAAGAGCAGGATACAATTACCTGTCAATCAACTACCTATCCTGAATTCAAAGAAACAATAACACTCAGATTTTACAAAGGAAGTGAGTATTAACACATTATAAAGCAATTTATTAAATTCAGGTTAAAAATTATCTACATTTAATAAGGTCTTTTTTTTGTTTTTGTTTTATTAGATCCTCAAATGTGTGATGATAAAGAATTTGGAAAGGCAGTTAGTGGTTCCAGAGCCAGAATACCCTGTGCAAACAATGAGGTAGGAGAAAAGAGTGCATTGTGCAACATCACAACATATACTGAAATACGAGACACCTGCATACTGCAACTCATTAAGGAGCTGCTTGACCAATCTGAGGTGACTTATATAAACTGCCATGTTCTTTTTAGTTCTTTGTATTGTGGAAAATGTACCTTAGAGATAAATCACAATATTACATATTTTAAAGAGTTTAGAAAGTTCACCTAAGTGAAGCCACAAAAATATTACACAAACCTCTCTTTAAGTTACTCTTTTAATTAAAGTTAATTTGCTATGTGTTTTACTTGACAACTGTGACTATAAATTTCAAAACTAGATTATATCAAATGATAAGATAGGCTCTTAAATGACTAATTTTTTCTACTCTACATTTCAATTTTGCTGATGATGGAAATGACCATGTAATGTAATGTAAAATATAAATGGTTCTCAACACAATCCTGTTGATTCTATTCTGGGCTATAATGGAAGATGAATCCACCTCTCAAATTATTACAGCTCCTTCAACCAGTTTCCAAATGGATGGTATCCTGTTAGACAGCAAAACGATCATGGTCTTAGGATTAAGTGGTGTTTTTATTTCTTGGTGAACATACTTGAGTTTTAGTTGACTTTAGTTTTCTAGTGTTAGTTTCAAGTTCCAGGGCTCTATGTACTACAAAGTAAGTTAAATATATACAGGGATTCTTTCCATTATTTGGATTCAATTGCCCTAACGTCAAACATCACAACTACTAAGTTAACTAAGTTTCAGCTATAAAATTAGAGATATAATTCTCCTCTTTCAAGGAACATTTGAATTCTCTCTCTAGCCCAAAATGGTTAAAGCATTACAGTGATGTGAACTGCACATGTTAACTAGTATCTAGTAGAAGCTGATTTTTCTGTCTGTGTTCAGACAACAGTACCTTCTGAATGCGTTGTGCTAACATGATACTTAAAATATCACCATAAAGCTTGTCTTCTCTTCCTTCCGAAAGCATCAGAGCTGGGGCAGGTGCTGTGCCAATGGTGAAAAAAAAGAGTTAAATAAATGTTTAAATTTGCATAACGCAGTTTTAGTTATTATTCTTTCAGCTGGAACCTTGATGTTGTTTAATAGTCTGAGAATAAGTAAAATACAAATACAAAATGTAGGAAATGTAATATTCCCTAATTTAAAGTAACCAATTTATATTGTCCACAAGTACAAATAGATGCCCCTAAATTGTACGTGCTTTGGAGTTTGTAAGTGCTTTTCGAGTTTTGGGAGCTGAAAGAGCCGGTTCTCTAAAAGGAGCCGGAAATCCCATCACTACAGAAAACCCTGGTTCACCCCAAAGTTACCCGGATAAGACAAAGTTCTGCTTCATAGTACAAACCTCAGAAAGTTAAAAAGAAAAAAAAAGATAAAAAAGGATAACCACTGCACCAAAAAACCCCGCACAACAGAAATTAAAGTAAGCTGCAATGAGTCAATGCTTATCAAGTCCTTTAACTTTGTGCAATACATGTTTTACAGTTTTATACCATTTGTGATGACAGACAAACTGTTAATACAATTTGTGATGACAGACAAACTGTTAATACAAAATAAACTTGTCACCCATTTAATAAAAATAAAACTTGTCAAATAAATAACCACAAAGTAAGCAGGTAGTTTAAGTTTATAAAGTATGCACAAAAAAACACTTTTTCAATAAATAACCACAAAGTAAGTAAGTAGTGTTTCTTTGTTTTGCCACTACAGCACTATTTACAATTTGTGATCAGAAGACATGGAAAGCACAAATGAAACACGGTATTAGCGATGGTAAATTCGATTCTTTTTACTGAATCGAGTTTTAATGAGTCACTTACCAAAGTGAATCGGTTTTTTAGTCATTTGATTCACTGTGTCAGTTGACCAGAGAGTGCAAAAAATGTACATTTTCAATCAAACTTAATTTGTTTCCCTTTTCATGTAAATCCTACTGCTAAGATGAATGATTCTAAAAGAAAACAACTATTTTATAGAGCAAAAAAGAGCAAAAACATTTCTAAAATTAAGCAATTTCCTATCAAAGTTGCTTAATAAACATTTATTTTATTTTATTTTATTAGTATTTTCCTTAAATGTGTTAAATATATATTTTCTCATCTAAATGTCCACTGAGCTGTGAGCCAGGGGGCGGTAATGCGCCTTAACATTGGTTGCCAACCAAGAAGAAGAAGAAGCTGTGAGCCAGGAGGGAGGGGGTGAGCGAGTCCTAAGTGATTCGCTTAGGCAGAGCGATGCTACTGTGAACCGAGGAGCTATTTTCTTGATGTGAGCTTCTACTCAGGGTTTTTTCTTCCAGTTCAGAGCAGAAGTTTTTTTGTTACGATACTGGATGTTGTGTTTTTCTCCACAATTTTAATTATAAGCTAGATACATTGCTGCTAACAGCAACAGGGATGAGTCAGTGAGTCAGTTGGGCTTGTGAATCATGATTCATGAGTCAGTAAAGTGATTCTCGAGTATTGAACGATTCGTTCATGATTCGCGCATCACTACACGGTATTCACTGTTCGGTTTATAACTGCAGGCAGATTAAGGTTAAAAGACTGTAGTAAACGTAAGCCAGATTCTGTGAGGATTTCTACAAACAAAAACCTTTGAGATAGGAATTAGTAAATAGGAAGCCCAAGTTTGTCATTCTAACTTAAACATTGAGTTAAATTGTGAAACTAAATACTTTTTCTCTTCAACTCTTGCAGGTCTTGACTGCCACTACACTGCCAGCATTTTTGCAACAGCTCAGCAATGTTACTAATGGGAATTCTGAGCAAGTGGTTAACTCACCTAAAAATATTGATGCTGTTGTTCAAATCCTCAGAAATGTAGCCAACAGAATAGAATTATTCAATATCTCAATCAATGAAAACTCAATGAAGGTACATGCTAGTTTACTGAAGTTTGAGTATTCTAAATAATACATGCTTTTTTTTAATTTTGTATTTGTTTATTCAATCTAATACTTTTTTTTTTTACTGTAGGATATCCTGATAACTGCAGGTGTTCTCACCACAGATCAGGCAAGGGACTCATGGAACTTTCTGAACAAAAACAATGAAAGTATCTCGTATAGCATCTCTAACCCTGACGGTGTTAGTTCATCATTATTGCAGTCTCTTGAAATAATAACAAAACACCTTGCCAGTTTCAATAATTCTGGTATTGACACGCCTTTTATCATCTTGAACAGAACTATATACACAAACCCTATCATTGGTGATTTTAATTCTTCAGTGGTGATAGAAATACCACAGAATGAGGGTAAAAATAAGTCAATCACAGTGATAACATTTGCCTCGCTGAATAATGTACTCCCTGCAAGAGAAATAGACAATTCATCGATTAAGGTCATCGGTGGCAGGGTTGTACTTGTTCAGTCCAGTGGCCAAATCAATAATATCTCTTTGACATTTGATATTTTAAATGATACACTGAGAGATCCAAAATGTGTCTTCTGGAACTTCAATCTCCTTAATGGTCTCGGAGGATGGGACGATGAGGGCTGTGAAGTGGTAAATACAAATGAAACTGGAACTGTCACCTGCAACTGCAACCACCTGACCTCATTCTCTATCCTGATGTCACCAAACAGTCCAATTAGCCCAATTTTGGACTATATAACCTACATCGGAGTTGGCATTTCCATGGGTTCCTTGGTCATATGTCTCATCATTGAAGTTAACATTGCTGTGTCCCTCCTGATTGCAGATATTTGGTTTATAATTGGAGCAGCCATTTCAGATGCAAATCATAAAAACCACTCAGCATGCACTGCAACTACCTTTTTTATCCATTTGTTCTACCTAGCTCTGTTCTTCTGGATGTTTGCCTCAGCTTTGTTGCTGCTCTACCGTACAACTAATGTCTTTGGTGGGGGTTTGTCTAAAGCATCTATGCTGGCCATTGGATTTTCTCTAGGCTACGGAGCTCCTCTAATCATAGCAACAGTAACTATAGCTGCAACTGCACCAGACAACAAATATATCAGAGAAAATGTAATCTGCTGGCTCAACTGGGATGAGTCCAAAGCTCTACTGGCGTTTGTGATTCCTGCACTTTCAATAGTGCTGATAAATCTCATTATCCTGGTTGTGGTTTTGTACAAAATTATAAGGAGAAGGGTTGGAACAACTGCTGCACAAGCAGGTGAAAAGAGCGTTTTACTGGTTATTGTCAAGAGCTTGGCTGTGCTTACACCATTTTTTGGAATAACTTGGGGTTTGGGAGTGTTAAGGTTCAAAATATTGGGGATGGAGACAAGAGAAAAAACCACAATAACAACACTGGTCCGGCCGGGTTGAGTCAAACGATGATTTAATGATCACACACGTGGGAGATGGACACTGATGCAGACAGCCTCAAAATCTCAAAATGGTGGAGCATTGCTCAAACTTTTATAGCCTCTGGTGCCTCCACCTTATCATAAAAAGCCTAAACATTCACATGCTCTCTCTCACACAGCGCCTGAGCTACGACCTTGGCTCCCTGTTTATCTGCTCCTGCTGAAATGGGGCAGAAAACTCCAGCACACTCTATTCTCTTCTACTCAGACAAATTAGACAATAACCTTCTGCGAACAGTATTTCTTATAACTCAGCAATATAATGCATCATAAAACAATATCATTCATTCACAACAAGTCAGCAATTTAATGTAATGCAAATCAGTTTAACTAATGCAATAGTTATCAGCTTCTTCTAATTCAGGAGAATAATGCAAACTAAAACTACATAATAATTCACAATCTTTAATTAGGGGTATAACATGGCATAAAATAATATCATAATTTTACAATTCCCCCTGATGAGGTCATTAGAATAATGACCTCACAAACACCCTGTAGCCCAGTGTGGCCGGGTTCATCTCTTCTCACTCCCGAGGTCCTTTGTCCCCCTGAGGGGCGAACCATATGTGGGATGACCTCTGTGTTTGCACAATTCAGATGCAAGAAAAACTAGGATTCCAACAGTAGCAGGTCCAGATGACAACCTCCTTGTCTCCCACTGCTTTCAGCCCTTATTCTATTGCTGCAGTTACCAGTGTCGTCCAGTTGGGTGATCCTCTGCTCTTAATTCTTCAACCTTAGGGGTTAGACAACCCTTCAGTCGTAACACAGACCAGGGGATTATTCTGCCTCGATTTCAAACAACGATCTGTGTATTCTCCAGAAAAAGGAACAGGAAGGTGTCCCCTTTTTGCCCAAAAGCCTCTCGAACTTCGTTGGTCTGGTGTTCCCGGATTTCCGCCAACCCCTTCATGGTTATTGCTGTGTTTATGGGATCCATCCTTTTGTGGTGACTAGCTGGAGCCCAAACGCCATGACCCTTGGACCCAGTTGATGTCTCGGCAGTCACTGTGTCTGACTCTGCTACGGAGGATCCTCGCATCTCTGTGACCTCGTCTGGTGTCTGTTCCTTCCTCTGTAAGAGACAGAAAACCAAAACACCTCTCTTCCTAACCCTAATAATCTAATGTTGTTATCTACTGACCTTCTAGTGATTCAGAATTGGTCTAAACATTCAGAATGTCCCAGGGACTTATTCTAATCATATCTTATGTGTGTGTAAGCATGTTTGCATTTAGCCCTCCGCACTCAAGGCATTTCTTACACTTTATCAGTCCGGACAGCCACGCCGAACGAAGCTTCTGACCTTCAAAAGGCCGAGTGCCAACTCGTTATAAGCACATTTGCAAGGTGTGTCTGAAAATTATTGAAACCCCTCTTTTTAACAAAAGACAAAAAATTAACAAATCTTCTAAACGCTATTCAGTTCATTTCAATGAGTAATGATTAAACATGAAAATGATAGTTTATGCTTTTTCACTGATTCTCTAAAAGGTCCGTCTTCTCGGGCCGCTATTAGCTTAAGCTTTACCATTCCTAAATTATTAAAGACACAAATGAAGTTATAAAATGTTCAAATAATCCTGGTTTGATGTTAAAGCTCAACCTTCCCCCCCTTTTTTGACACATTCCAATGTGTCAAATCAACGGAGCTAGAACATTCAAAAAAAAAAGTTAGGCAGCTACAAAGTTTCCCAGACTCTTAAGGTGATCCGCGTGTAACGTTCTGACTCAGGTATTTAATATTTTAATAAATCTCGTTTAATTAACTGCCACTATTTAAACTAACCTTAAAGACATAATTTAAGAAAAGATCACAAAGAATAACATGATATCAGTGTTTTGTAAGCGCGTGCGGCCTTCTATGCTCGAAGCCTTTCCCCTCAATAGATCAGTCAGACATTCGCGCTGACTGTAGCTATTAACCCTTAATAACTTGAGCACAACTCTACAATGAGCAACAAGTTGCAATATGTATAAAAATGATCATGGTTACACCTGCAATGAAAAATTATATCATTATCCTAACACCTGTGAATAGAAGATTCATCAGAGGTTATAACAATCACAGGAACACAGATGTTAGTATAAGGTCAAAAGCTTCAATAAATGATCATCTATGCAATGCTTGTTGCATGATTCTCATACCATAATAATGCTGACATTGAAAATAACAGTATAACACCCCCTTTTGTCCCGTTTCACTTGACACCTAAACGTTTATAAATGCCCCTTTAATTCTTGATTTTATTTCCCCCTTCTCTCCCCTTACTGACCACAGCAGGGGGATCTTAGTTTTGAATCAGCCATGAATCCAGCTCACCTGATTCATCAGTGAGCTCCACCATCACTGGCGTCTGACAGGGTGGTGCTGCATACTCTTCCTTTAATGTCACTATTTTCAACCTGTTAATTAGAGTGTTTAAACCTGAAGTCGACTACGTCCACAACAAGTCAATACAGCTGTAAATGTGGCCAATTATCAATCTATTACCAATCAATAACAACAGATAACTTCTATTTTATGCATGCTTTTAATCAACCACTCACCCAGAGGATCTCCAATCCCAGCAAGTTCCTTCTCCTCCTTTAATGAGTCTGTCCTCCTTCCACGCCCTGGTAACCGGTCCATCCAGAGCCATATGATCTCAAATATACATACGACAAGCCAAACCACACCTTGGTCACACCAACCCCTTTCCACCCCCAAGATGTCCAATGCCATCCTAGTATGGACTGTCAAATGTGGCTTTAACGCTGACTGTTCTGACAATCCATTTTATAACGTTCCTGGTCAGATTTGCCAATCTCTGCACCAGAGTTTTAAACGTTTCGCCATTTTCATTAGGTTTTATCTTTTATTTAGTTTCGACTCCAGATTTTCAATTTTTTGCCAGTTGTAATTAGTTTTTACCAATTCTTTGCTAGTTTAGTCTAGTTTTTATTTTCTGAAAATCCTTAGTTTCAATTTAGTTTTATTTGTGTTTTGCAAAAGTTAAGTGTAACAAAATCTCAGTTCCATCATATCAGTCATGCTCTTCTAATTATCCTTGGGTGTTGAGACTAATAACTATTAACTCTTGCCGCACCGAATGGTCCTAATTTTGGTTAAAGTTAATTGATAACCTTTTGAAGGCGATTGTTTCACACCTTTATTTAGATGTCCCAGTCCTGTTATCTCGGGATACATCACGCTGCCTTATCTGGGGTTAGCTGTTTTCTTGGGATGCGAGTTAAGTGGGTGAGCTCTAAAAAGAGGGGGAGTGTGCTCCCCCTGATGAGGTCTTCTAGGTAAGCTAGGTTAACCTTCTTGTGTGAGCTTTTCAAGTGCACTTTTAAGGTTTGTGGGATTTTTTTTGTTTTTTATAAATGTCCCTCAAGACCCCCTGATGACCCAGTAATTCATTTTTTCGCACTGTAGTACACATTTAGTTTTTTGCTTGTAGCTCTCATACTCTACTTGCCACTCCTCTAAGTCCTGATGTTTCTTAGAGAGGACAACAGAACCTTTAAAATTATATCCCATGTGTGGGGGTGTGGCCTTGCCAATTGTTTTTCCCACCTTTTCAAAATGGCTGGCGTGCTCACAAGCACATTTTATGGAAGAAAGAAAGATAAGCTTGATATTTACAATTAAAATGTTTTGTTAAACTCAGATTTCTATTTTATTCAAAAAATAAACATCTGGTAAATAATTTCAGGGGTCTTTAAGAATTAGGCTCATTTACTTTCACAGGGAACATGACTAATTTATTAATGTGTGCTCTACACATTGGGACTTTATATTTATATTTATTTCACTTTTTCCTAATACCCAACTTTTGACAAAGGCGGAGAGAATTCTTAACACAATTATTAAGGGAGATTCAAACATAGATTTTTCAAAATATGAGAGGGTCAGGACCCACTAAAAGCCACAGAGAAGATTATCGAGATGCAGTGGCAGATGTAATAGAGAAAGACACAGGGCCACCTGAAATCTGTCGTCCTATCTGGTGCAAAACCAACATGTAGTAGAATCTGGAATTTTGATTTTGAGTTAAAAATAAAATATGGGTAAAATGCAGAAATCTTTTCCAGTAAAGTAAAAAAAAAATAAGTGTCGCAATTATAGTTGAATCCATAACACCTAATTGTTTCTACGAGATCACGTCATTGCTGAAAGTTATCAGTGATCTCAATGTGTGAAAAGAACTCACAGTATCTGGGGTTTAAGCTCCTCTTGGCTGAGAAACCTGGGACAAACATGTGAACAAGACCTGAATAATACCAGTAATGAAGACTTCTCTCCAAAGATCAATAAAAGGAAGCCCCAATCTGATGAGAGTCTAGCAAAATATGGTTCACTCCACTTGCCTGAAATGGTTAGCAGTCCAAGGCATTTCAGTTGTAGAATGATTGGGTACAACAATGAAACAGATGTGAGATGAGGGAAGTGCCAAATGTTCTTTTGTGTCTCCAAATAAAATCAGTACTTCCTCAGATATCCTAAATAAATTGACTTTTGTGAAATAGACAGTTCAGTGCCATCACTTATTCCTAAACCAATAGTTTACAGCTAGTGAAGTGTCAGTGACTTCTGGGTTGGTCCCTGATCTTCATCTTATGAGATTGTTATTTTAATAACACTTGATTCATTTAAAAGAAAAAAGAAAAAAAAGAAAAAAGAAAAAACTAAAATATTTTCTCCCTGTTTTTTCTTATTCTCTGGGTCTCAGGAGGACATTACGTCCCTCTCCACTACAAGACTCTTGTTATGTCTACAAAACAGTCATATTAAAATCATCCTCAATTCTATTCTGGCGCTGTCTCCCGACTTTTCCTGACCTGATTCTGCGCGTGAACGGAGCAGCAACACAGACGACTCGACTAACGTACTACCTTAATTTCACTATAGCAGGGCACGCACACATCAATGCAACCAAACACATTTTGCTATAAATCTAGTTAATTTTAGTTAGTTTTGTGAACATTCAGTACAGTTTTAGTTAGTATTTCTTTTTTTCTTTTTCTTTTTTATTTTATTACCGTTAACGCAAATTTTTCCACTTCTACTTTTCGTTATTTCATTTGTTGTCTTTAATAATAATAATCTCCTCTGCACCCTTGAATAAACACCATTAACATGATCAACCTTTTGCTGCTTGTTATTTCACCATCTTATTGAATCAAATACTTCATGCTTATGTGGTTTACGACATTATATGTATCTAAATCTCCACTTTGTGTCTAAATGTTTGAAGAATTTTTGAGGGTCAAATTTTGAGAATTTGACCATAGTGAAAGTTATGGCGTTATCACCCCCTTTGGGGATTACCTGTTTCCAGTTTTGATGATATTCCTCCCCGTTCTTTATTTTTGCAAGTACCCCTCTTCGGTGGCGAGAAACTGTTGGTGTGATCAAGCGGGTGCTGTAAAAACAAAAGCTCAGGACAGAACAGTCACCAGTCATGTACTTCATTCAAAATTAACAAATATCAAGCTTCATATTGATCCTCTGAGTGTAATGGTACATTTTAATTTGCACTTCTAAAAACAATATTTTCTTTATTTTACTCTTGTTCTTGTGCAGCACCACCCCTCAGCACATGCCCCTGTTATTTTATCTTACTTTTAAATTGTTGACTACTTCAAGAGAGCGCCCAAAAGACGGGGACCAGTGTTTATCATTACATATCTCCATTTTGAGTGTGGCTGTCTATCATTCCCCTCTTATTCATAGACCTCGGTGGAGGGTTTTTTGTTTGTTTGTTTTTTTTCTAAAATTAATTGACTCTCTATAGTGACCCACTATGGTTAATAATAACATGCTCAGTCATGAGTGGGATCAAACCTTTTCTTCACTTTAGCATTTAATATTCCCAACAATATAATGTAATACCTTAATTAAAACACAGCTACTAAAACACAATTTCCTTAATGCAAACATCAGTAGCTCAAAATTAGCAACCAAAGGGTTCAGTCTGCAGTTCACACTGCTGTGAAGCTACAGCTCTTTAGTCTCTGTCATTCTTCTGTTCTTGCAGACAAAACAAAGCAAAACAAAACATCCACCCTTCTTTTACAGGCTGGGTGAATTGTCTGTGGACATTCAATAATCCTAAAGTCAGCACCGTCTTTGTCTCAGTATCAAGTCAGTTAAACTTTTAGTCGTCAGTCCATGACTTTTAGTCGTCAGTCATATGCATACATCCACACACATCCATACCAAAAGTTGCTGATAATGGAGTCTCACGCGCAGCCTATTCGAGGCTCCATCACCAGCAAGATGACGTCATCATTTTAAAGGAAACAGCTCCTTGTTTGTTTTTCCTTCTTTGGACTGGATTGACTCGCTGCAATCCTTTTAGGCTTCAGGATCAGTGTCCCATATAAGTGAATTTTCTCCCAAGCTCATTATAATCATGGAGAAAAAATACTTTGCGACTGTTTTCAATAAGAATATTTTATAGCGCTTTAAAGTTCAATCTCTCAGGCCTGGATTAAAGAGCTGATTTGTTAAATCAGGAACTCACAAAATACCAAAATATCACCACCGGTGGATCACACCTCTCAGATGTTCTTATCTCAGTGCACTGTAACAAAAGCAAAAACAAACGTAAACAATAAAACACTCATATAATAACAGATACTGGGGCCCATTGCAAACATGTCCAAAGTTCAAACCATCTCTCTCTCTCTCAGAGAAAGAAAACAATCCAAACCTCACTGATAGAATCAACCTAGTGTCAAACAAAACCCAAAGATCAACCAAAACTCCTTTTTGCACCAACAAAACATGTTGGATTTACTTGACTCAATAGTGGACACTAGTTACACACCAACTCTTTACCTTGGCAAAAACGTAAACAACTAAGTTGAATCAACACAACCTTTTCATAATCTCTTCGAAATAAAACTCACACCATTCATTCATCATTTTCGCTCTGTACCACTGCTCCTTGTTAGACTGTGTGAAGCACAGTAAACAATTCAGTGGAGGCTTTGAGCCATAAACAGACATCACGCACAGACATTGTTTTCATTATCAAAGTGCTTCAGACCATGTCCTCTAAATCTACACAAATGCCCTCTGCGTGGCATGAAATACATTTAAGCAATAAATAATCAATCAGTTCTTGCTGTTGTAACCAACTCCGTATTTGGATGTTTGTGTGCAGCATTTGTTAGTAAAGCATTCTTCATTGCATCAGCGTGTGTGTGTGTGGATCACTTCTCAGTTCATTGAATCAACATTTTAATTTGTGTGTGTGTGTGTGTCATTTCTCCCTCAATCAACGAGTGCATATGTTCATATGTATGTTTCTTTTCACTCTGAGTCGGTGCATGTAGATGTGTGTGTTTGTGTGGGTGTTTGTGTTCATCACTTTCCTGTTGTAGTGTTCTGGGTAAACCACGGCCTGAAGCGTGCCCTGGGCCCTGCCCTCCTCCTTTTCAGTCTGTTTGCATCCATTGGTGCTGCTGCTCAGAGTTCTGTCCATACTGGTTCTGGCCCCAATTGAGGCAGTCCTTTTCTCCAGTGTCCAGCATCTTCTCCTTATTTCGCTCCTCCTTAACTTGACCCTTTTGTTTCGGTCTTCCTTCAGGGTTTTGATACGCAGCTCAATTGTCTGGATGTCCGTTTGTTGCTTGCAGAAGTGCGACTGCTGTCCGTTTGTTTGCAGGTGGAACGGCTGACATCCAGAAGGTGTATAGGAGAGTCTGCAGCTTCCACCTCCCCAGTGGAAGACCTCAACCTTTGTTCTGTTAGTTTAACACAGGCCTCAAGGCTCTCTGGGATCCCTGCTTGCACTCTCAAGCCCACGGCTGAGGTCGTAGTCGTGGTCCCATTCCAGGGGAATGGAGTCCATGGTTGTTTGGGTGTCTCGGCCCGAGCGTTCAGTCCAGAGCTGGGCAGCCCAGGACGCTGAGCGATCGGAGGACGGCAGAGGTGACAGGAAGCCATCCCCCTAACGTTCGCTCCATAGCAGACCGGACAAGTCACACTGCTCATCTAGCTCCAGGATGCTCCGGCCTGATTTCAAGTCCGGTGTCTTGGACTCCAAGCCTGATGGGTTCGATTTTCAGCTAGCTCCTCCTGGGCCATGCTCAGTTTCTGCTCTGATGCCTCGAGGTCTTATTGAGGGCAGAAACCTCAGAGTCTTTTCCGTAGAAATCAGATTTAAGTCCATTGATGTTTTCCTTGCTTTGCTCCACGGCCTTTTGCGGCTCTGCTGTTCGGCTCTTCTCAGAGGTCAGCTCCTGGCCGAGCCCCGACATCTGTGCCTTCAGCTTATTTTCTCCTGGTGTTTTGTCCATTCTGAGGTGACCTCAGTTACTCCTCCTGTCCCTGGCACGCCCTTTTTGCTGCCCGATGGTCATTGTTGGTCCGTCACTGTCCTGCACAGTTTTAATGCAGAGTGGTTAAGGTCAGCATGGTTTTGCTCGGCCTCACTTTTCATCTGGGCTTGATGGGCGTCTCGTCACAGCTCTGTCAGCTGAAGCTGTCTTTTTCCATATGGCAAGAATGTAAAGAGTGTGTGAGAGGGGTGTGTCCAATCAGGCACAATGCTGGTGGCTTTGCGAGTGCCTCGTTTTCCAAATCCAGATGTTTCTTTGTCACGTACACAGCAACAGAGAGAACAGTCTGTTGTTGGGATGGCTGAGGTCTTTCACGATCTTCCTGGTCTTGGTCCAGCACCGCCTGCTGTAGATTGAGTGCAGGTCAGGGTGCTCGGAGCGGATGGTGCGCTCAGCTGATTGCACAACCCTCTGTAGTGCTTGTCTGTCCGGCATGGTGCTGTTCCCGAACCAGACAGTGATATAGCTGCTCAGGATGCTCTCAATAGTTCCTTTATATAAGGTGGTCAGAATCGGTGGTGGGAGCCGGGCCTTTCTCAATCTTCTCAGAAAGAAAAGACGCTGACAGAAATCTCCCCGTGTAGTGAAACGGGCCTTGGATTACCGCTCTCCGTCTCTGCTGCATGAGATCATTTTCCTGCAGCACTGTTGACATTTTCAAGTTGTTGTTGCGGGTTCAGCTGCTTTAGCATTTAGTCAGGGTCACATCAAAGATGGTAGAGGAGAGAGCAAAGATGGTAGAGGGGAGAGCAGGAGTCCAGGGTCAGCCTCGGCTTTTCCGGGCCGACAAAGCAGCCTGTAATCAAGCATAAAGAGAAAAAACAAAACAAAACAAAAACAAAAACAAACGAACAGGAAAATCATGTTGTATTGGCTGTGTTACTCAGAGAGGGGAAAAACAACGGGACCAGGCCCTGTGTCAGCCTTCTCCCCCCCTTTTTTTTGTTTTTTCTCACCATATAATCCTCTCATAACCCACCAAGCTGACAGGACAACACAGGTACATGTTAAAATTCTTAAGATCATGTTTAAAGCACAAAAATGGAATTTTCTTTCATTCAGTAATCACTTGTATTAATCAATCAGAAGAAAACATGTCACAGTTTGACTTTTATTAACCACTAAATTTGTCGTGTTATCACTGGTTGTGATTTTTTTTTTTTTTTTTTGAAGTTAAGTTGTTGTCCTGCAACCCAGAGGGTTTATTTGTTAGTAGTGGATAAACTTTATTGTGTAACGGCGGGTGTATGTTAAGTTTCACTGCTTTAAACTTGCTGGAAAATCTTCACGTGTTTATGGGTGTAAGCTGTTTCTTCATTGCGTGTATGTGCGTTTGTAAATGGGCTAATTTAACGTTTTTCCTCAAACGAGGCATTTCTCTAGCACGTGCCTCTCTCTCACATTTCTCTGCTTGTGTGTGTTTTTGTTTCACCTTTTTGTTGTGATGCTCCAGGCGCCTTCCCAACCTCCACAAGTCTGTTGGCCGCAATTTTATGTGTAAAACTTCTCTTAATTTCTCCTTTAATTCTCTGCTAGCTGCTGCCTTTTCCACAGCTGCTGATTCTTGCTGAGCTTGGTTTCTATTACTATAATTTTGCTTCGGCCGCCGTGCTTGTGGGGGCAGTTGGTCCAGCCCCATAGCCACCTGTATCAACACACTGAGAGATTTATTTAATATCATTTCCATCACTGTTAAATAGACTAGCAGGCAAGACGCCCACCTTTGCACTGCAGACTACCTGCCAGTCTCCCAACACACTCCTCTCTGAGTTTCCGCTTTAAACTCCAACATCATTCACACCCTAGTCATTCAACACCTTATTTGTAGTATCATAATCAGCAAAATCAGCGTTTTACTTACAGGCATGTATCATTGTTTGCAAATCAAAATTATAAAACTCAAAAACACGCTAAACAGGAAGCAAAGTCCTCTGTGCGCGTCACAGCTCATTTGCATGTTCACACACCGTCTAAAAATAGCTCGCAGCGCTGCAGTGCGCTGTCGTCACACACAGGGTCACACAAAGCTCAGACAAAACTCTTCTATTTTATATTACAAAGACGTCTTATATTTACAATCACTGACAGGCCTGACAGATTCAGCACCTAACAAATTTCGACAAATTTAAGTTAACGGGTCCAACCGAAGAAAGTTAATTTTTTTGTAATCAATTAACCAGTATCTGTTTCCTCCAGAACAGCCTATGGCCTGATTTCTAAAGAACCTAAACAATTTCGACAAATTTATCATAACGGGTCCAACCGAAGAAAGTTAACTTTTTTGTAATCAATTAACCAGTATCTGTTTCCTCCAGAACAGCCTATGGCCTGATTTCTAAAGTCCCTAACTCAATTTAACTTTGTCCAAACAAGCACATGACACCATTTAAAACGGTGAGGAGATTCTAACTCCTAGCTTATTTCAGGATGCCCTGTACCCCACAGTTAAGCAAAAACTGAACTAACCCTGTTCGCCGACAGGTCAAGACCGCGCGTCCACGGCCAGGAGGGAGCGTAACCTCCGGGCTATGTGCTTCTTAGCATCTTCCAGTGCCGTCCTATAACAATTTTCACCTAAACAATTTTGACAAATTTTAACATATCAATTAAACAGTATCTGTTACCTCCAGAACAGTTTCTGACCTAATTTGTAAAACTATTAACCAGTCTCTGTTTCCTCCAGAACAGTTTCTGTCCTAATTTCCCTACCAAACTACCTGAGCCTTCAGCTCAATATCCAGGGACTCAAACCCAACATTATATCTGTTACCTCCAGAACAGTTTCATATTTCTTCAACTTCATTAAACATTCTTAAGCAACTTTAACTGCATAACACACGGTGATTCTCATCAAAATCAAAACAGACACTCTACCAGTAATTTCAGTGAGTAGACTTTAATTTAGTCATATCCAATTTGGCACATTTTGGAAATAATTCAACAGGTAGTGCCTTACCTTTAGATAAGCCGGCTTTTGTCCACTCAAATCAGACCACTGGCTCGTGCCTGTCCGTTCGACAACCTCGGACCGTCCAAACTTTTAAATTCCACCCCAATACCACAGGACGAGCCCCCAAAATGTTAAGGTTCAAAATATTGGGGATGGAGACAAGAGAAAAAAACCACAATAACAACACTGGTCCGGCCGGGTTGAGTCAAACGATGATTTAATGATCACACACGTGGGAGATGGACACTGATGCAGACAGCCTCAAAATCTCAAAATGGTGGAGCATTGCTCAAACTTTTATAGCCTCTGGTGCCTCCACCTTATCATAAAAAGCCTAAACATTCACATGCTCTCTCTCACACAGCGCCTGAGCTACGACCTTGGCTCCCTGTTTATCTGCTCCTGCTGAAATGGGGCAGAAAACTCCAGCACACTCTATTCTCTTCTACTCAGACAAATTAGACAATAACCTTCTGCGAACAGTATTTCTTATAACTCAGCAATATAATGCATCATAAAACAATATCATTCATTCACAACAAGTCAGCAATTTAATGTAATGCAAATCAGTTTAACTAATGCAATAGTTATCAGCTTCTTCTAATTCAGGAGAATAATGCAAACTAAAACTACATAATAATTCACAATCTTTAATTAGGGGTATAACATGGCATAAAATAATATCATAATTTTACAGGAGCTGGACTTCTGGTGCATCCAAGAGACATAGGAATCAATATTGCATTCGCACTCTTCAATTCGCTACAGGTACAAATAAACTTTTTACCTTTTTATACCATAATAGCAGAATCTTTAATCACTGAATCCTTGATAACGGACATTACTCTGTCTTTTAAAAAAGGGCTTCTTTATTTTGGTGTTTGGAACACTGCTGGATGGTAAGGTATGTACAGCTCAATTTTAAGTCAAGTTAATGAATAAGTGCTTATTGTTGAATTACTTTAAATTAATGTTAAATTATATAATTTGGTTTAACCAACAAAGTGCTTAATGTCTACAAACCTTTACTGAGGAAGGAATATGAATTGTAATAATACTACACTAAAATCCTCTTGTCAAGTCAAACTTCTGCCTTTTAGTGCCATTTCATGGTTTCTCTGTAAATCCATATAAATGACTAATTCAGACTTGATGGTGAAAGTAGCAAACAGCAGGTGGGCCCACACTTCAATAAATAACAGTTATATGTGTCATCCAGGGAAGGACGGATGTTGTTTTGCTGTGCTGTATTTTAATGTGAAGTGTACATATTTATTTTTTATATTGCATGCATTGGTTATATTTTTGTGCAGTGTTTTATTTAGTTTGCATGTTTTAGTTGCCGGCAAATTGTCCTGGAGAGACTCCGCCTTTCCCCATTTTTACTAATTGGACACACCTGAGAGGAAAGGGAGTGTAATTTACAGAGTGCTGAGTGACACATAAGAGGGTTGGAGCTTGGCGTTCCAGGGAGAACGGACAGTACCAGCGCACAGGGCACCAGTGCAGAGAGTGACAGTACCAGCGGGGAGAGCGGAGCCAGCACCAGCGGAAGGCACGGGACGGCTGTGTGGCTTTGCAGTTTTTAAGAAGCGGCGGGCGGAGTTGAGAGCTCTGCCCACCCGGGGTAAGTCTTTGACTTATCCCCTTTTATTGAATAAAAACTGCCGGAAGAATAGTGACCGCCGCTCCTCCCTTTCTCTAGCATATCAAGACGCGAATGCGGAAAGGAAGGAGAGGACTCCGCTGGGTTTCCCTTTTACTTCGCTGGATTTCTTAACTCCCTGGGACTTTTATGCTGTGGTGGATTCCACTGGACTTTTAATGTTGTGTTTTATTGATTTTTATTGTGTTATCCCTTGGCCAAGGTTGTTTTAATTTATCTTACATTTTTAACTATTTAAATATAATAAATTATATTTTTAATCTTACAGTTTAAATTGTGTGTTTCCCTTGGCGGCTCCACTGCTCTGCCCGTTTTTAGGAAGGTTTCCTTCCTTTAAAAAACGACACTGTGGGAATAAAATCAGCCTTCCGGCTCCGTTACATAATTGGCGTTGTCGACATAGGATACGGAGCCAAGAGCAGTTGGGTTAGCCAGGGGAATAGCAAATATGATGATGCCTGTATATCCCGGAGCCCCGTGGCTGCCAAAGTTTAAAGGGCCTGATCAGGATGTGCAATATCAGGAGTGGAAGGAGCAGATGCGGGGGCTGCTGGGATCTCAGGACTTGCCTGAAGTGAGGAAAGTTGCTATTGTGTTGGGAGCGCTAGCAGGTGAGGCTAAACGTCAGGTTAGTGTTCTTGAAACCAGTGAAAGAGACCAAGTACAAAAAATCTTTTCTTTTTTAGACTCTTTATATGGTGATCGTGTCCCCACCCCAGTTCTTAGGTCACAGTTTTTTAGTTGCACTCAGAACTCAAGTGAAACCGTATCTTCATTTATCTTGCGGTTAAGAGAATTATACTGTAGGTTGCGAAAGCATGATCCAGATAATGTCCCCTCTGATGCAGCCCTGCGAGATCAATTGTTGCTAGGATTGCGGGAGGGCCCTGTAAGTCAGGCACTGAAGGTCTATGTGCGGCGTAATCCAGACCAAGATTTTGCTGCCATACGCCAGGAGGCACTGCTCCTAGACTCAGAACATGTACAGCCCCAGTCTGAGGTAACCTGCCTGTCTGTAAATAAGTCTCATGCTCCTTTTAAGGTTGAACAGAAAGAAGATTGGAGGCAGGTGTTAAAACAGGAGATACTGGAGGATGTTAAGGCACAAATTGAAGGATTGGCACAAGAGCTAGTAAGGGAAATTAGAGGCTCCACTCAGCCAGCTGTAGCTACTCTTCCGCCTGCACCTCAGTTTAGGAGAAGACCGCGACAATCAAATGCTAGCTGGGATGCACAAGGTCGGCCTATCTGTCGGAGGTGTAAACAAGCAGGACATATAGCTAGGTTTTGCCAGACCTCCATGTCTTCCCAGCCAAGTTTAAACTAGATGACCCTGCTGCTGAGGTCCGAGGGGCGGGGTTTTTTGGTTCACCTAAGGAATTAAGGGCCACAGAAACATTTATTGGGCAGTGTCCAACAGTGAAGATAGTGATCGAAGGGGTGGAGCTTCAAGGCTTGTTGGATACCGGGTCACAAGTGACTTTGATGCAGGAGAGTCTGTTTAATGAGTATTTTTCCCAGGCTAGGCTTGAGAAAACTCCAACCGCCTTTAGGCTGAGAGCCGCCAATGGTCTGGAAATTCCCTATACCACCTATGCTGTCCTGGACATGGAAATAGAAGGTGTTAAGGTTCCTGGACGCGGGGTTGTGGTGGTAAAAGATGACCATTGCACTCACCCACTGATTATTGGTATGAATGTTGTGACTGCCTGTTGGAATGTATTTAAGTGGCCAGAAAAGACTACTCCTGCCCCACAGCAGTTAACGAATCAACAGGCCTGGAGGACTGCCTTCGCAACGTGCAGACGGATAGAAGCAAGTACAGTGGAGGACGGAATGGTGGGGTATGTACGGCTAGCTGGCCGACGCAAAATTAAAGTTCCCCCGAGGAGTGAAATAATGGTGTGGGGCCGGACTCAGACGGGTCCGCAAGGAACAGATTATTGTGCCTTGGTGGAGGCACTGCCTGAAACCCCTGATGTGGGGGTGGCGAGAACCCTTGTCATGGTAAGGGCCGGGAGAGTGCCAGTGAGGATTTGTAACCCACACCCCTATCCTCTTTTTATAGGTCGTTACCAGAAACTGGGAAAGCTATCCTGCGTGGATGAAGCTGACGTACATGGCTCACAGGACCTGAGCCTGTCCCTTGGGACGGACGGTGTGGTGGAGGTGGCTCTGGTCGATAGTGGCGCCCCCACGGAGGAGGAGAGATTACCTGAGGAGATGAATAAACTGATTGAAAGACCTGGCCTGTCTGAACTGCAACAGGGCGAGCTACGTGCTTTATTGCTTAAATGGGAGAAGGTGTTCTCTAAAGATGACGAAGATTTCGGGAGGACTGACCTGGTGCATCATTGTATCCCCACAGGTGATGCAGCTCCCATTAGAGAGAGGTATCGTCCTTTGCCCCCCGCAATGTATAAGGAAATGAGGAGTCTCTTGGTAGATATGATGGCAAAGGGAGTTATCCGGGAAAGCTGTAGCCCATGGGCTGCACCCATTGTTTTGGTGAGAAAAAAGGATGGCGCCTGGAGGTTCTGTGTGGACTACAGAAAATTGAATGCGGTGACGCATAAAGATGCTTTTCCCTTGCCACGAATAGAAGAGACATTGACAAGCCTTACTCGAGCGAAGTGGTTTTCCACCCTGGACTTAGCCAGTGGATACTGGCAGGTCCAAATGGACCCGATGGACAGAGAAAAGACTGCTTTTACGACCCCAGTTGGGTTGTTTGAGTTCGAGCGGATGCCGTTTGGTCTGTGCAATGCACCCGCTACATTTCAGCGCCTGATGCAGCACTGTTTGAGTGGACAGATTGCCGAGTCTTTATTGGTGTACTTAGACGACATTATCATTTATTCACCTGACTTTTCGTCTCATTTACAGCATCTAGATGAAGTGTTTCAGAGGCTGTGGCGTCATGGGTTGAAGTTACAGCCGAACAAGTGCGAGTTCCTGCAACAAGAGGTGAAATTTCTGGGGCATGTAGTGGATAAGTATGGTGTCAGACCAGACCCGGATAAGATTTCTGCGGTGATGGATTGGCCGGTCCCTGATACCATCAGACAGGTCAGATCCTTTTTGGGCCTGGCTGGTTACTACAGACGTTTTGTGTCCGGTTTTGCTCAAATCGCACGCCCTTTAAATGCATTATTGACAGGGGTCCCTGTGAACAAGAGAACAGACCGTCGTAAAGTACAGTGGTCCCCAGAATGTCAAACGGCATTTGAGGCCTTCAAAGCAGCTTTAACGCAGGCACCTGTTTTGGCATACGCAGATTACTCTCTTCCCTTTATTGTGTATACAGATGCCAGTGGCCGCGGGCTGGGAGCCGTTCTGGCGCAGGTTCAAGAGGGCCAAGAAAGGGTAATAGCGTACGCCAGCAGAAGTTTACACCACACGGAACGGAATGACGCAAACTATAGTTCTTTCAAGTTGGAGCTGTTAGCCCTTAAGTGGGCGGTTACCGAAAAGTTTAAAGACTATCTGACTGGTGCACGATTCGTTGTGTATACTGATAATAACCCTGTGGCCCATTTACAGACTGCTCGCTTGGGCGCAGTAGAACAACGTTGGGTTGCCCAGCTGGCCTCTTTCGACTACGAGATCAAGTATCGTTCGGGTAAGAGCAATATTAATGCTGATGCCCTTTCTCGACTCCCCACTGTCCCAGCAGAGCACCTGGAGGGGGCTGGATCAGAGCGTGGAGTCACTTCAGCAGCCATTGAATTGACCTGTGAGGTAGAGGGGAGTGACTGGGCAGAAGCACAAGTTCACGATCCGGATATTCAAGTGGTAAAACAACTTCTGGAAGCTCAGGTCGCACCTACAAAGTCAGAACGTCAGGCATTGTCGCATGGTGTGCGGCGACTCCTACAGCAGCAAAAAAGACTTTTCATTAAAGACGGAGTATTGTGCCGTAAAGTGTCGGACGAATATACCCAGGAGACTCGTCATCAAGTTGTGTGTCCTAGTTCCAGGTGCCATGAGGTGTGGCGGAAGATCCATGAGGCTGCTGCCCATGCGGGGGTAGATCGAACCCTCTCTCGGATACGGCAGCGGTTCTACTGGGTTAACATGGAAGCGCAGGTACGTCAGTTTCATCTGGGTTGTGTCCCCTGTGGTCTACAAAAGGAGAGGGTAGAACCTAGGGCTCCACTGCACCCTATTTCAGTCTCATACCCTTTGGAGGTTGTAGGCATGGATTTTCTGTCCTTAGGCCGACCAACTGACACTTATCAAAACATACTTGTGGTGACTGATCTGTTTACGCGGTTCGCTTGGGCTATCCCTACAATAAACCAAACAGCAGAGACTACAGTAAAGGCTTTGTGGAAGTATGTGATACAGCCGTTTGGTTGCCCAGGCCGACTCCACTCCGACCGTGGGTCTAATTTCGAATCTGCATTAATGAAACAGCTTTGTGATACCTATGGTATAGCCAAAAGCCGTACGACACCTTACCACCCTGCAGGGAATGGTAGTGTAGAACGTTTCAATCAGACCCTATTGAACATGCTCCGCTCCCTAGAATCAGTTAGGCAGAGCCAGTGGGTAGGAAATCTGCCGGAACTCGTTCATGCTTATAATAATACTATCCATAGTTCCACAGGTTATGCGCCTGCCTATTTGATGTTTGGTCGACACTTGCGACTTCCTGTGGACGTGGTGTTAGGCGTAAAATGGTAAATGGCCTGTATTTATATAGCGCTTTACTAGTCCCTAAGGACCCCAAAGCGCTTTTACATATCCAGTCATCCACCCATTCACACACACATTCACACACTGGTGATGGCAAGCTACATTGTAGCCACAGCCGCCCTGGGGCGCACTGACAGAGGCGAGGCTGCCGGACACTGGCGCCACCGGGCCCTCTGACCACCACCAGTAGGCAACGGGTGAAGTGTCTTGCCCAAGGACACAACGACCGAGACTGTCCGAGCCGGGGCGTGGCCCCCCAGCAGGCGAGGCAGGATGTAAGTGAGTGGGTGTATTCTCATCAACAGAAACTCTCCCTAGCTTACCGTTTGGCTGGGCAGAGGATGTATATTGCGGCCTCCCAACACAAAAGCCAGTATGAGAAAAGAGGCTGTACCCTCCCATTGTTGCCCGGAGAGAGAGTCTGGGTACGTGACCGAAACAGACAGGGCAAAGGAAAACTGTGCTCCTGGTGGTCTCCTGAGCCATATGTGGTGTTGGAACAGGTGGGAGATACGGGCTTAGTGTATAAGGTCAAACCAGAAAAGGGGGGTAATATACAAACTTTACATAGGAATGCCTTAAAAGTGTGCATTGCTCCTCAAACAGACTTTACCCCTCCTACGGAGGAGCCGACCACAGGCCCTTCGGATTTCCCAGCGCCAGTGTTTTATGGATTTTTACCCCTTACTGACTGTGTGTCACCTCACCAGAGTGATTCAGGTATGTCCCTTAGACGGTCCATTAGGGCCACGCGTGGGATTCCACCAGAGCGTTATAGGGAGATGGAGCATTAGCAGGGACTGCTAATATTTCAGTGTGGGGGGATGTCATCCAGGGAAGGACGGATGTTGTTTTGCTGTGCTGTATTTTAATGTGAAGTGTACATATTTATTTTTTATATTGCATGCATTGGTTATATTTTTGTGCAGTGTTTTATTTAGTTTGCATGTTTTAGTTGCCGGCAAATTGTCCTGGAGAGACTCCGCCTTTCCCCATTTTTACTAATTGGACACACCTGAGAGGAAAGGGAGTGTAATTTACAGAGTGCTGAGTGACACATAAGAGGGTTGGAGCTTGGCGTTCCAGGGAGAACGGACAGTACCAGCGCACAGGGCACCAGTGCAGAGAGTGACAGTACCAGCGGGGAGAGCGGAGACAGCACCAGCGGAAGGCACGGGACGGCTGTGTGGCTTTGCAGTTTTTAAGAAGCAGCGGGCGGAGTTGAGAGCTCTGCCCACCCGGGGTAAGTCTTTGACTTATCCCCTTTTATTGAATAAAAACTGCCGGAAGAATAGTGACCGCCGCTCCTCCCTTTCTCTAGCATATCAAGACGCGAATGCGGAAAGGAAGGAGAGGACTCCGCTGGGTTTCCCTTTTACTTCGCTGGATTTCTTAACTCCCTGGGACTTTTATGCTGTGGTGGATTCCACTGGACTTTTAATGTTGTGTTTTATTGATTTTTATTGTGTTATCCCTTGGCCAAGGTTGTTTTAATTTATCTTACATTTTTAACTATTTAAATATAATAAATTATATTTTTAATCTTACAGTTTAAATTGTGTGTTTCCCTTGGCGGCTCCACTGCTCTGCCCGTTTTTAGGAAGGTTTCCTTCCTTTAAAAAACGACACTGTGGGAATAAAATCAGCCTTCCGGCTCCGTTACATATGTATGTGTTCGTATCCCACACAAGCACACAAAAAAGCAAGATAAACATCACCATAGACTTACAAAAAGATTCCTTTTAGTGTTTGGCTGGGCATCATGAATTAATTTACTTTTACAGCTAACTTGTGCAACTTCCATTGTAGTGTAACATTTGAGATTTCACTTACCAGGTGCGGTCAGCAATATCATCATATGCACGACCGTCCAGAAGTGGGACAGGGGTAAGAACAGTTTTCGTGTTCCTTTTTTCTTTCCTTATTTTTGGATCTCAGCCAACTTGTTTTTTGTTTTGTTTTGTTTTTTCAAATATTGCATGATTTGTTTTTTGTATTGTATTTTAGAGCACAAGTGCTGGAAACTCATCGTCAAGTGGACTTCGATTTTTAAGGAACTGGAGATGTGGAAGAGGTAAATAACAATTAAAAAATTAACATAAAGATGCAGGAAAAGCTGTGTGTTGTTAGGTGTGCTTGTACCTTAATCAGGCAGTCCAACACAGAAAACAATTGGATGGGTTGCACATTAACACAAATTAATTTTTTTAATTTTATTTATTCATACAATTATTTTACTTCTTACTTCAGTGTCTACTGTGTATTATTTTTTGCCACAGATTAACTATACTGCTCTGTTTTTTTTAGATGGCTACAACATGACATCCAGTGCATCCAGTGATTTACATTCAGCTAGCAACACATAATGAATGCAGAAATCTGTGGTTATTCAGATAACCAACAAGAAGTCAGGCTTTTCTTTGTTCCTTTTTTCCATAGTATCAGTGAGTTAATCTGTTGTGTTTTTATTAATAGCTTATATAATATTTAATCCCAGAAGAATTTGGCTTGGTTTTTAAGGAAAACAAATAAAGAAAAATATGTGTGCTCACCAAAATATTTTTGAATGGCATAATAAATTTTGGAATTGTAATCAAACTTTAAAAAAAATTATGTCATCGTTTTCATCTTTGATTTTGATTTGCATGCATGATTATCAACACAGCACAGAGCATAGATTTGTAGTTATACTAATAGATTTTTATCAATCTATAGATGTTTTTAAAGAAAAGAGTTGAGTGTTCTTATATTCTAAAGAGTGAGTAGATTTGATGTCTGATGTAAACATAAGTAAAACATTGTACTCGCAATATACACAGAAATACAAACTACCTTTGTTTAAAAAAACGTTTTTGTGTTGGGGACATCTACTCAAAATCTTGCCGTTTCATTCTGTGTCAGTATGTATCATGGCACACAGTCCCACAAAGATCCACATGAAAACTGTTAATTGAGCTGTAACAATTTCATTCATTTGTAATTCAATAATTTCTGGTAATCTTTTATTTTGTGCATTTTGTGAAGTAGCCATGTGTTGTAAAGATGAAACAGATGTCAGGGAACTGTTGCACATTAGGTAGATCTTAATGCTGAAATTTCTCATACTCATGTTAATTTTACCCATATTTATTTTTTTCTTTGCAGAACAGATAACTGTTATTCTAATTAGCACCTTCATAATCTTTACTGGCTACTCAAAGATTAACTAAGTATGCTTTCTGTGCGCCTTTTGTGCATTTAATGTGGTATGTTTTTGGATAGCTTTGACATGCCTTAATTTTGATCCTGATTAATAATGTATACAACTAGCTTTCTATTACTTTCTATTACTAATTATGTCCTGAATTTGTTAAACTTTTATTCAGAATTTGGTGATTTAAATCTTTTAAAAATACCAATCTTGTGTCAAACTCCAGCTTCACACACCCTGTTAATCTGGCAGATTTGTTTGAAGTATCCTAAAATCCAAATTCCTAAAACAAATAAATAAATAAATAAATAAAATAAAATAATAAAAACCTGAATTGGAATGACACACAGACGAAGTTCCTAATAGTGGTGTGCGGATCGATATTGAAATATCGATTCTTCCGATACCAGTAATTTATGTTCTAGAATCGATTCTCATATTAAAATATCGATATTTTAGTACTTTGGGGTAAATTTGTAGTGTTTCATTAACAGGAACAGTGGAAATAAACTATATCATTCGGATCGTCTAAATTGGAAGGAACTACTTCCTCTTACGCCTTAGTCATTTGTGAAATACGGCTGGATAAATGTGTAGCAGCCTCTGGCATGCACACTCACAGCAATGGCTGAGCATAAACGGAGTCATGTGTGGATGTATTTTACCTCCACAAACAGCTAAGACGCGGTTTGCGATACATGTGGCAAGACAGTAAGGTGTTGTGACAGCACCATTAACCTCGTCAAACACCTGAGAGTAAATCATAGAATATGATGAGCTTATGTTGAGGCGAACTGAAGAGGAGTAGAGGGACAGACTCAAGCGCAGACCACAAACTCCTTTCGAACAAGAGTGAATTTATTTACAGTGATCTGCCACAGTGCAATATATATACAAAGGTGTTTGGGGGAAAGGGCCAGGGTTCCAGGGTCCAGGAGTGAAAGGGGCCGGAGTCCAGGGGAGGGGGTTTCCACACACAAACAGCTCCTCTTTTCTCCACCACTCTTCTTGCTCAGTCACAGTTGCACAGGGAACGGGTCCGGTGCCGATCTGCGATGCGTTTGTTGTTCTCTTTTGTGCGTAGTAGGGCCGCTTGAGTGGCCCGCCAAACTCGACAACACCTGTGTAAATTCATTTCTTTTGAATTAATCCCTTCTTCTGAAAAAGAACCTCTCCTGGTTTAAATGGCACTTTGGATTTCCTTACTTTCTGTTCCGCTCCCAACCCCAAATAGATGCTGACAAGCTGACACAGTAACATGGAAGAGGAAAAGAAGTTGGAAGGAAAAAAAAATAAACCTAATGCCTAACAATGAAAAATGTAAAATAAGATCAATAATAATAATAATAATGATAATAACGGTAAAAGATGAAGCAACAAGTTTTTAGTTTCTTGTTTATTCCAAATGATCATCCAGATGTATGTGACATGTGATGACAAACACCATGTTTGTCATCACATGCTTAAACTCATCATATATTTTTACATATGCTGAACAGGCAGTCAGACATGCTGTCACTGTGGGGTAGATAACTGCATGAACACCATACGGCAGGGGTCTCAAACTCCAGTCCTCGAGGGCCGCCGTCCTGCAACTTTTCCCATGTGTCCCTGTTGCACAACCCGTTCTCACTCCCGACGCGTAACACACCTAGTAGGTCATTAGCAAGACTATAGAACTTGACTGCATGCTGAGTTGGAAATTCAGCCATTTGATTCATGTTACAGCAGCTCATGAGTGAATGAACATGGTGCAATAAAAGTATTTTTAGAAGTATATGTTTCCAAATACATGCATTTACTTACTCGATGTTACAATATTTCTGAGAGCTCGTTTTTAAGCCTCCCAGTTATCAGTTTTGTGATCACACTATTGCTTTAACATTATTGAGACTACACAACACATTCATCCCTGACCTCCTCATATCCAGCTGAACAGGATTACTATACTGTGTAGATTTACAAATTCTTTCGTGGAACATCGAAATCCATTGTGTTGTGTAGATGTTTAACATATCTCCTGGATCATTACTAACTGTATGTTTGGTTTTACTTGTAGAGTTGTTGTAAGACCAGACAAGGAGCTCGAAAAATTTTATGGTTCCCAAAACAAAACAAGCCAAAAAAAAAACAAACAATGAAAATAATGACAAACCTTTAAAAACAACTGTGTGGAAACGGTAAGAGTATGCAGATCATCCAGCAGAGGGCACCATTATATCAAAAAATCGTTCAAATGTGACTTAAAGATTTATTAACCCTCTCAGGCTCAAATTAAGTTTTTGTTGCTAATGTACAAAAGAATACCTCCAGTGGTACTTCTGAGGGGAAAAAAAAAAAAAAACTCATAAAATATGTATGTGGGGTAATCAGGTTGTTTAGCTTTTACTTGTTGCAAATCTGCAACGCCTGCCTTGACAGGGTTAAATTAAACACATCTATTAAAGTATGGTTACTACTTTTCAAAGGTGGTGGCTGTAAATGCTGCACTTGAAGCACAGTCCTTACCAGTTAGGGCTTTTTAAAGAGCTCGATGTGAAATATTGAGGACATTTTTTTCCCCCAAAAATGTTACATGTGTCATTTATAGAAGAGAAATAACAGCTTTTGAAAAATTAAAAATCGATCTGAATTCTGAGAAACCTAAAAAAATAAAAATAAAAATCCAGCTGTAAAATGAACAGTGCAACAGATTTCACAGAAGCTGGTGAAACAAACAAACTAAATTCATTGTGGTTGGAATCTGTTTTAATCAAGATTTGCATGGATTCATGCACATTCTCCACTTCCTGGTATCAAACAACAAACATTTTACAGTTGTTACACCCCAGCCCAGGGAAAACTGGCGTGCAACAGAAGAAAAATAAAAATAAGGAGAAATGCCCCCACACTCCCTGCTCTCAAGGAAGACGAACCAACAAAAACAGCTACCACGGATTTCACAACAGCCTGTCAATTTATCAAGTCCCAAAAGGTAGCAGGCGTCAGGGTGAGCATGGCCAAAACAACAAACAAAAACTCTAGAAATGAAATGCAGCTGGCTTACCTTCACAGAAAACCCCAAACGAAAATTACAGGTGTCTTACCTGCCTCCCTAACCAAAAACAGGAGAAAAGGTTCCCAAAGAAAAATGGCTTCTCACCCCTACAGCTACCAAGTAAGACAAAGTATCGACAACTATTTACATCTATATACAACAAACTATTTACAACACAGGGGGAGATCGCAATAATCCATCCATCCATTCGCTAGCGCTTATCCTTTTCAGGGTCGCGGGGGGTGCTGGAGCCAATCCCAGCTGTCATAGGGCGAGAGGCAGGGTACACCCTGGACAGGTCGCCAGTCTGTCGCAGGGCTAACACACAAGGACAGACAACCATTCATACTCACATTCACACCTAGTGGCAATTTGGATTATCCAATTAACCTATCCCCACAAACTGCAAGTCTTTGGACGGTGGGAGGAAACCGGAGTACCCGGAGGGAACCCACGCAGACACAGGGAGAACATGCAAACTCCACACAGAAAGACCCGGCCTGATGGTGGAATTGAACTCAGGACCTTCTTGCTGTGCGGCAACAGTGCTAACCACCGTGCCACCGTGCTGCCCACAACAGCAACAATGACAAACTGAAATATAGGGCTTAAATACATAGAGGGAGCTATCAGGGAATGGACAACAGGAGGGAAACACAGCTGGGGCAAATCAGAACTGACGAGACAAGGAAGCGTAAACTGAACACACTGAGATAAGACAGACCTTCAAAGTAAAGCAGGAAACACATAACAGTCACGCCTAAACAAAACACTGACAACATTGGATTGTAACACAGTGCTCAGGATGACTTCATTTACATGCAACAATTTTGTTTTTTTCTTTTAAAGAAAAAAAAAAGGTTCAAATTCATATTTTGAATGATCACTTTCCCCCCTGTAAACCTCTCTGAAATAAAAAGCTTATATTTAGATATGATAAAAACAACTGAGTCACTGACTCAAAGCAAATAACTATAAAATATGATACAAAATAAGCAGCCCGAGCATCCTCAGGTCATGGTGTTGCTCACAGTCCCATCACAGAGGGAAGCACAGCAGCACCCGTGGATGGAAGGAGAGTGCATTCAGTCCACTCAGACGGACTATCTCATGTCCGAATCCGGGACTTTCCAGTTCAACTGGAAGCCTTTGTCGTAGACTTCGTAGAGCACCTTCATCACGTAATGATTCCCTCCTTCCTGATACAGCTCCAGGTACTTCCTGTAAAGCTTCAGGGCTGTGCATGAGTCCTCCGTGCTGTCGTGGGTTTCTCCCTGGATGTTGAGGCCTGTGGACATGAAAAAAAGGTCAGGAATGATTAAAATGAAAGTGTTCAGCTTCAGATTACAGTGTGGATATGAGGAATTGACACGTACGCTTTAGTGCATGAACTCAAAAAAGCCTCTAAATACTTTGTTGTTCAGATTTAATTCCAAGATGAGTTTGATGACAACTAAAACATCATGAACTATACTGACTTAATACTGAATACTTAACTTAATACTGACAGTAATATGAGCGGATTATCCAGTTTACATATTTAAATCCTAATCCCTCTCACTGTAATAATGTGATTTAATTCGATTACAGACTCATATTTGGATTAGATTTTTGTTTTTTTTATTTCTACTAACTTACCAAGAAAATACCAAGCAAGGAATTTCGTGTCAATAACTTGATCTTTGGGAACCTTAAGAAACAGAAAATAAAAAACATTAAAATCAAAGCACATCTATAAAAAAACATCTCTAAACTATATGAACTAATTTGAAATATATAACAGATGAAATAACGTACCACTAAATTAATGACACGAAAGTCATTCTGCAGGCCGTGGCCGACGAAGCGAACTCCTGCATTGATGAGGAAGCGTAGCTTCAGGTAGGTCGACTTCAGCGTGGTCACGTGCTTAGAGGATACTGTGGCATCCAGGTCTCCAGGTTCAATTCCAGAGTATTTTGTCAAATAGTCGACCACCTGGAAGAACAAATTGACAAGTTAGCGGGTGGATCCTTGAAACATTATATATTCATTCTTTCAGGTCAGCGTGGTCTTTTCTCTCTGCAGCTTCTCACCTGCTCCTGAGTGGAGATGTAGTCATCGATGAAGGGGACCCCCTCGTTGGGCCCCTGACCCCTCACACAGGTGATCCTGGCCACAGACATCTGACTGGGCGTGATGGTCGATTTGGTGCCGTCGCTATGCAGCACTGCTTCCTCCTGCAAACGCACACATTCAGGGGTCAAATTTGTTTTAAATACTTGAGTCAGATTAGCTGAACTACTGAAAATATGTATTAGGAATATTTAAAATTGTTTTTGATCCTATATTATAATTAATGATGGTATCATAGCCAGACTTACCTCACTGAGCTTTACAAACTCAGCGTCCAGCCCCACCAGGTCACCAGCCTGCGGCATCTCACTGACTGTGAGTGGGATGAAAGTGGCGTCTGTCTTGCTCTGCTTCTCAGTCCGATATAAGTCGGATTTGACTTCAGACTGATTGTGCTGACACTCACTGCGGAGGTCGTATTTGGTGTGGTAGTTTCTCTTGGCGTAACACAGGATGGCTGGCACTTTCCAGCTCACATCAAACTGTGCAGCCTCAGTCTGAAAACAAAAGGAGAAACATTTTTAAATGACTGCACACATTAAAGTTAGCATGAATAAACAAGCAGGAATCTTATCTAGGATCCTTACCTGCTCAATCGGCTCAATGAGGAAGTCATTGAAGAGGTACCACTGCTGGCGAGAGACTCCCTGAAATAATAAAATCATTTTGAATGTTAAAAATGAAACTTTTTGTAGTCAGCAGATGTCAAATTTTCTTATCTAAGCGTCGCTCACCTCTTTTCTTTGATGGTAGGTCTCACCCACTTTGATGTGTGCGACCATATTACCACCCGCGCCAGCGTCCAGGATGTGCGGCACCGTGGCCACCAAGTCATACAGAGAAGCTCCCTCCGCCTGTTCAGCAGCACTTAACTAGTAACAGAAAGTGCAAATAATTGTAAGATAAACTTTTTCATTTCACAAAAGTTGAGAAATTCATGTGTTATAGAAACAAAAACACTAAAACCAACCTATAGTTCAATATCTACAATGCTTCAGATTAGTGTAATAATGTTTTAAAAATATTGCTCCTGGAAATATGGATTTAATTTTGAAGTGAAATTTTAACTCAGTAATGAAAAGTTACTCAGTTATTTCTTCAAGTGCAAAGATCAGCTGAAAATCTAAAGTCCTCACCTCCTCGCCCTCAGGCCAGCTGCTGATCTCCAGTCTCTGACTTTTGCTGAGGGACATCTTGAGAGTGGCGGGGATCCACACGTGACGCTGATCCTGATCTGTCTTCTGCATGGATTTGTTGAAGGTGTACTATAAAAACAGAAACATGGGCAATCATGTAAATAATGAACAGATAAATCATTACTTTCTTTTAACTGTATTTAAACACAGTGAATCAGTGGCTTACCTCGGCCTGAACCTTCCAGAATTCGGCCTCTTTGCTGCTGTTCACCTCACAGTTTATCACCAAAACATCTGGGAGACGTCGAATGTTGCGTGTCTGCACCTACAGTGTAACACAAAGAAATGATTACCCTGCACAACAGGTAACAATCAACCATAAATGAATTGTCATTATGAGTGAATGAAAGCTGTAACTCACTGTGGGCTGATACTTGTCACAGTTTCCACACCATGTGTGAGATCTCTGCTGCAGGCAGATGCTTTTCTTCAGGATCTCAGCAAAGTCGTGCTCCTTTATTCTTTCTCCTGAAGTGTCAAAGTACAATGAATATCAGTGTATACATCAAATCAAGCAGATATTTCCCTCTGCTCATTCAAAAACTAAATTAATTCAAACCATTATGTAATCATTAATAGTTCAAGTTTCAAAGACAGAGTAATTCACAGTCACAGATATCCATGCTCTCAGTGCTCTCAGACTCACCTTGAGAGTCAGGGTAATGCATGTTGAACAGCAACACGAGGGAGGAGTAGACTGTTTCTATGCCACAGAGACACGGGCTGCGGTTCTCAACTTCAGAACAAAACAGCTCTCTAATGACAGAGTCGCCAGGGGAGCCCAGAGAACTGCAACACAAACACAAATCACAGTTTCAGAAACCAGAAGGAAAACTCTGCATTTATAAACAAACATAATGATAAGACTGGGACAGTGTCCAGTAAGAATGCAGGTCAACAACGATGTGTTTTACCTACTCCTGGTCGTCCTGTAGGCCCGTGGATCCTCCTGCTCCTGTGTCTCCTGGAAGAGCTGGTAGAGGATGAAGTGATTCCATCTCTGGATTAAGCGACCTAGCTTGACTGTTCCTGTCGTCTCCTCATAGTTTTTAACAAGTTTTTTCTAGTTTGATGTCTTTAGTGTGATGATGTTATTCTGATGTGAATAACTTTTTTATTTATGCTCTTTTATAAATTAATATTTTATGCGTATATACATGCCTTGTTAGTTTCTTACTTCATGATATACAAGAAAACATTGACAACTGTGATTAATAAAGAATTGTCTAGCAGACCAACCACTTATTAGATCAGAACTTTTAAACTTACTGACAACTGGGCTGAATTAACCACCCTGCTCGCATTTCTGTTGTTTTTAACAGAGGCAGCCCAGTTACTGTTTTTAAACTGTTCTTGTTTTTTTTCAATCCCTCCTTTACGTTCAGGCTGCCCAGACATCCACTGCATGTCTTCCTGTTGCAGGTGTTTGGAGCCTGACAGGAAGGGCATGGTTTGGTTTTTGGCTTTGTCATTTCTGCAAATGAAAATGGAACATGTAGGGATTATTTCAGGTCTGTTTTGGTGAAATGATTACAAAAATAATTTATGACCAAAGAAATAACTTATATTACGAGGCAGTATTACACCATATTTAGAAAAAAAATCAATTACGAGATTAAAGTCGTTAATATTGAGTTAATTACGTGAATAGGGTTAAAAAAAACTGAATTGATTACAGAAAAGATACATTGCTAAAATCGAGCAGCACTAACATTAGCTGGGTGGCCAAGCAAGTGTCTTACACATGAGAATACATCACCAAAAAAAATTAAATAAACTTTTGCAGAAGTAGTTCTCTTGGTACACAGACTGCTCTGTGAAAACATTTCAAGTTTAATATCAGTTTAACATGCAAATTACCCACAGTTTATTACAACTTACTTAGCTAGGATCTGCCTCGTGTCGAGTCGAAAGATTCGCTGCAGGACCGTGAGTTGAAAGATACATTTACTACGACTCCCAAGATGCATTGCAGTAAAAACCATCCAATCGCCTTGCTTAAGATCTGTTGACATGTCACTAAAGGCGCGCTGTAGATAAATATTGCAATTTGTAAAAAATAAAATAAAAAAATAAAATTTGCAATTTGTAATTACATAATTAAACACTGGGCCAGTTTATTTTCGTATTATCGCTGGTTATTATTTTAGAGTAAATAAAGGAATAACGGGTAGCACCAAGCTGTTGTTATCTTCATTTCTATAGCAACGGCGTTTGAGGATTATGGGTAGTGTGCAGTTACGGGATTAGTGCGCCGTCTGCATAAATTGGTCTGATTGGTTGGAGCCGAGCGCATCCAAAACTAACAGTGGTGGAGTGGTGGATGAATCTATAAATGTGTTTTACGTGTGAAATGAAAATAATAAACCTAACAAAGGATTATATACGTTAAATCTGCGCACTTTCAGCTCGTGAATCACTTTGGAAAACACTGTGTGATGGCCACAACATGAAGCGATTTTATTGTTGAATTATCCGTGATACTTTCATGTGTTTTTGTTGAGAAATGTTAACGATGTCATTAAAAGAAAGCATTCAATTGGGGGGGGGACCCTAAGCATTTATTAAACCTCATGTTTTCCTTTAAACGTTTTATTTTGCTTTATATTTTAGTGATACTCTGGTAGAGAGGCTCTTATACTGTTAATTCAGCATATACTAAAAAAAATAAAAGCCTTTAAAAGCCTATTTCTGGACAATTATTATTTTATAATTATATAATTATATAATCAACTATTTTGCAATACTTCCAATCAACACACATCAAAAGAAAAGCTTGTGATGGCATCACATGAGATAACTTAAAGCTCAAAGGCTGTTCCATTGACATGTAACCAATCACTTCAAAGCACAAAACCTCTAATGTCATAGTCTTTTTGTGTGTGTGTGTGTGTGTGTGTGTGTGTGTGTGTCCTGTCTGGCACTGTAGCAATCAGAATTATTGTCTGAAGGCCAAGAAAAATGCCCAACAGATTTACTTTCCCAAGTGGGCCTTTTGCTATACTGGTCCACTTGATTGTCATAGTTTATTTGATCTTTATTACTTATTTTTATTCTAAGTTATTGTAATCAGGCCAGACTCGTGGACGGGAAAGAAAAACAAAAAGAAAAGTTCAGAAGAAAGTTAACAGAAGGAGAGGGAAAGAAAAAGGAGAAAAGAGATAGAGAGAAAAGACAATGAAAATCTGCTTCATCACCTTTGTCTTTGTGTCCTTTTTTTTCTCTTTTTCTTTTCCTGGATCACCTGTTGAGAAAGAAAAAAGAAAAGAAGCAGAAGAAGACTAGAGCAATAGAATAAACAACATCACGATGATCTATGGGAATATAACAGTAAATACTAAATGTTAAACATTACTGTGCAGCACGTAAGATCGACAGCGCACAGTGTGCTTTAAGGTAGGAGCCAAAAAGGGTGTAGTTTGTGTGTATGAGCACCCGTGTGTACACCTGTGAGCATGAGCGCGCTTGTATTTAAAAGGTTCCATGTAATGATCTGTTAGAGGGTGTGGGGGGGCCACAGCCCCGTCCACCAGGGCATGAAGCAGGTATGGAGGAGATCAAAACTCCAGACATCCAGAGGCCCTCAGAACACAAGAGACCAAGGAAGACTAAAAGAGGGGCTGCAGCACCACTATCCCAGAAAGAGCTGAGGAGAGTCCCAGATGAGGGGTCACTCAACAGCCGCGGAGCATAAGCTGTTGAGTGTTCATATAGATTTTAAATAACATACCAGTTGATACTGACATATTTTTGTTACATTTGCAGTGTTGTGGTGTTATATTCTCATGATTCTGTTCATTTTATGAGTATATCCTTCTGCCTTGCTTCACATATTTAATGCTGCTTGGCTAGTTTTAGTCGTGCTAGCATCAGTACAGGTAGAAACAGAGAAACATCAGAGAATCTGCCATGCATCGCCCCATCTAAATACAAATGGAAAGTACGAAAATAAAAATATAGATAACTTTATTAAAGCAATCAATGTTCCCAGTGTTCCCATGGTGAAAACACATTTTTTCATATTATGTTCAAGTCAGTTGTTATCCAATTTTAAAACTATAAAATATAATAAAGTCTATTTTTAGTTTATTTTGTTAATAAATAGATTTTTTTTAGGATTTTCAGAAACACTAACGTTATACATAGCAAAATATCTGTAGCCGTATGACAGCCATGTATAGTAGAAGTCCAAGATATTTCTACAACTCTAGCGTTAGGTTCTTCCAGTCAAACTTTTTCCCCTCACTGTAGATTTCTTGCAGTGTTTGTGTTTGTACAAAAGTGTTGCGTTTTTCAGCCCCCGCCCGCCCCCAAAATAATAATTAATAACAATAAAACCTTGCATACTTTGAGGATAAAAGTTATTTTATAAATGTAGAATGCAGAACTTTAATGAATAATAGTGAAGTTTGTTGAACTGAGTAAAAAGAAACCAACTGATAATTCAGAAGTCTTTTTGACAATCAAAAACAATCATTTTAAATTATAATATAATTAAAAAAATAATTAACACAAAGACGAAACTTAGCTTTAGCAAAGTTGCCATTTTTTTATTTAAAAAAAGTGAATTACTCTTGTTTAGAGGCTCTAGACGAACTTGGTCCTACACCCAGGCCATTTTACCCTTCTATATAGCTTCCGGAAAGTTTTCTCTGTCTTTGAGTTCTTTTGGACATGTTTTCTTTCAATTTAGAATAAGAAAAAATATTTCTTAATCGCGACATTTTTGCTCCTTCATACCAACTCGAGTGTTTTTCCCCCCTTCTTCTTCGGTGCTTAACGGCAACTGGCATCCTTTTCGGCGCATTACTGCACTATCACTTTGAGGTCACTCAATACTGTCGCCCTTCCTGTGCCACTGACATTATGTACTCGAGCCAGCCGCCGTAATTTCCACCACCTTTAGAGTTACCTCCCGTGTATGGCAATGGGAATGATTTATTCTTACAAACTTCTTACAGTATGTTTAAAAAGAACAAAGAAAACAAAATGAATGCATATGAAATATAAAATACTAAAACAAATATAATAAACGAGAGTATATATACTAAACCTGTAGGCATTAATTATTTCATGCGTGTAGTTATTCGTGACTGCGCTACACACTGAAAGCAAACTTCTGACAAGCGTCATAATTCGGTTACAAGAAACGTTAAAGTTTCATAACTGCATACCTGTGTCTAATAACAAATGCATAAATGTTGTTGTTTTTTCATAATCAGTCGCACGGAAGTAGCTGTCAACGTGCGTAATCTGGGCGCTGCAGCTTTATAAGCAACTTTCTGGCAGACAATCACTTTTTGGCACACCACCTGTTGAGGATCATGGCCTCAGATTTGGTGCTGATTCTCATTCCCACCGCTTCACACTCGGCTGCGAACCGTTCCAGTGCGAGCCAGAGGCCATCACTCGACGAAGCCAAAGAACCACATCAACTACGAAAAGCAGAGATGAGATTTTGAGACCACCCAAGTGAAAGTCTTCCGCCACTTGGCTACGCCCAGAAATTCTGTCCATAAAAATAATTACGAACAGAATAGGTGACAAACGGGCAGCCCTGCTTAATGATATACAGCAGGAGAATGCATGGAGCACCTGTAATAAATACTGTATCAATAACAAGGTTAATAAAGTGTATTTCTTAACCTTTCAGTTTGTGGGTAATGTCGCAGGTTTGTTGTACGGACCTGTTTACACTGTCTCTATAAGTTTTGTAAACCAAAAACAAACAAACAAAGGCGTCTGTTTAGTCTCTTGGCCACACAACAACAACTCACAGCAGAGCAGGAGTGGAGGGGGAGGGGCGCGGTTGGCCGGTTAGGCTGTGACTGGACAGCAGGCGGGAAAGTGATGTGACGGAAGTGAAAGGAGAGCAGAAGTAGATGGCGGGAGAGATGATGTAGAGGTGAAATAAGATAACGGGAGGAGGGATTTCAAGTGATCATAAAATCCAGAATGGCCGTCGTTTGGTGAGTGGAACCAGATTCAGCAGCAACACCAATAAATAAGCACGTTGGGAGACCTTCTTAGGCCCTGGGACCATTTTTGGTCCCTTTAGTTTTTCGGTTACAAGCCATTTGCACTGTGTTGAATGGAATATAGCCAAATTCTCTAAAAAAAAGTTTGGCATAATTTCATTTCAAAATTCAAGTCTGACTTCCTTAAATTAGCTTCAGTGGCTAAGCTAACAATACACATCCCCTTAGAGCCCTAGGGACCATTTTTGGCCCATTGACTTCCATTATAAACGCTATTTTTCACTGCAGAATTATTACCGTTAACATCTGGGTGACGGCTTAGGTTTCGTTTTTGTTTTGTAGAAGAGGCCTTAGAGTTGTAATTTTTTTATTTGTCCACCGGGTGGCGCCCTTGCTCCACATTTGATCCCTGCTGGAAAACAGCGGGCTGCTTGCACAGACAGGCGGGAAATGAAGCCTTATTTCCGGCGTGCAGCAGCGGCTTCGCCCAATTTAAAGTGGAAAAAAATATGAATATATAATCTTTTTATTGCACTTTTTGGGGCGGGACCATTTTTGGTCCCCAGGGCCGTAAAAGGATGCATTTTTAAGGGCCAGACAAGGGTTAATACAGGCATACAACGTGTTATGGAAAACATTAAACCCAGAAATCTAGGCGTAAATGGAAAATTGTAGTATTGAATTATAAGACTGATGAAAGAATATAATTGTCTTCCCTGCTATTCTCCTGTTCACACTCCAGTCCAGAAGGTGGGATAAATGCATCTGTAAGCTGATATGTCAAACGCCATCAACCCCCAAAGAAGAAGGGAGGAGGACAGCACTACTGTGGTAGTGGAGCAGTGTGTTTGCAGACATAGCTGCTGCTGAAGAAGCGGACTGAACCTAGAGAAGAGACAGAAGCTAAAGTATTGATCCCGTCAAGTTAGTGTGGATCTGATACCAATATTAACATCTGTGTCACTTCTATTGATGCTTGTATTGATCCGCCCAGTCTCAGTTGAAGCAGCAATGAGTTCAGTACAGTATCTGAGAGAGTTCATCAAGGAGAGACTAACTGCTGTTTATGAAGAAATCTTCTCAGAGGTTCAAAAAACCATCATCCAGTATGAGGAGGAGATCAACCGTCTACGCAGACAGGATATCAACCGGAAACCTGACAGAAACTCACACATCATAGGTATGGACATGTTTTTAACAATGTGCTGTTGAAGCTGAGATTCTTCAGTATGATTAGCTTTACTAGAATATGTTAAACTGGGTATCCTTTGCTCATCCCAATCGGTCGCAGCAGATGGCCCGGCCCCTCCCTGAGCCTGGTTCTGCCGGCGGTTTCTTCCTGTTAAAAGGGAGTTTTTCCTTCCTACTGTCGCCAAAGTGCTCACTCAAAGGGGGTCATATGATTGTTGGGTTTTTCTCTGTATTTGTTATTGTAGAATCCACTGTACAATATAAAGTGCCTTGAGGCGACTGTTGTTGTGATTTGGCGCTATATAAATAAATAAATTGAATTTATCAGTGCTGTAGTTCAATGTTCAGTGATGGACTATGTTGAACTGGTGCAGGTCGATGGTCACTGATAGGTTAGGTTTTAATACATTTTAATTCATTTATTTATTTCAATTTTTTCTCTAACAGATTCCAATGTTGAGTACATCAGGCATTAGTGTTTTAGATCATCTGTAAACACTGAGATTGTGCAGTAAAATATAGTTAGATGTCAGTGGAATACACATTTAACAAGTTGTTAACAGCCTTCTCTGAAGTTGAAGTGAAGTTTCATTTAAAAAAGGATTTTACACACTGTAACAGGGCAGCCCTTAGCGGCTGGAAACACAGTGAGACAGACCAAGGCAAGTGTAGTGGAACAAAGTATTTATTTGCTGTATGGCTCTCCTTACAACAATTAACTTGTCGAGCTTCTGCACAGCACAAAAAAAAATCCACCCTCTAATGACAACTGGCAGCCTTAAATATGTTCAGCTGTCACAGACTTAACCATTATTCCACTCTCAGGTCAATTCTTAAATCCCAACCTTCCACCACAGTACACAATATATCAATAAGAATAAATAAATACATAAATACATTTTCACATTTACATATTAATAAATATTTCACACTTTAATGTTACCCCAAACCCAATATTATAAAAACCCAGAAACCCAAGCACAAAAAGATTCACCACACTCTCTTTACCAATGGTCTCTCCCGGAACCTTTAAATGGTGTCTGGACCCCAGGGGAAACATTTGCCCAAACACCTTGAAGAAGACACAGGCAAGAAAGGTGAGTAATCATTAACTTACAAACACTTATTTGCACCACTTTTATCCCTAGATTTCACACACACATTTGCCTTAGTTTTCCTTATTGGTAAACCTTAATCACAATCTCAATCACCATTCTTCTCTCCTGACAGACAACCACCACATTCCTTGACGAGGAACAGCTGTGCAGGATCTGAAACAAGGCCACCAACTGACCCTAAAATTCCCAATAAATAGTCAACAAATATTTAAACTTCTTGTGTGCAAATCCATGCTTAAAGTGCAATGCTCATAAATTGCTTGATAAGGTGCTTTTAATAAAGTGAAAGGTGTGCTCTAAAGTGCTATACAGACAATACAATATAAATAAATACAGTAAGGGAGTCCTCTTCCTTACACACACTGATGTTTTCATGGTGGTCACATTGCATTTTAGTTTGGTGAACTTTGTGTCTTTGCTCACAGTGAGGATCCTTGCTGTGAGTGTGCACAACTATTTCCCTGAGCGTGCGTGTGCGTGGGGCTCGTAATGGGTCATATGATAGGCTGATCACCATTTCTTGGTTTTTGATTCATGCTTTTAAAAATATTAGTTTTTATATCACTGTTATGTTCCCCTGAGGGGTCTAGGTGGTGAGGGGGAAGTAACAAAAAGTGTCCGGGTGAGGAAAAAGAGTTAAGGAGGCAAACGGGTTAAATTAAACAGTTTTATTAAAGTAGCTCAACTAAAAGAGCCGCTATCACCATTTAAGAAAACAAACAAAACTCAGGCGTTGGTCAATAAAGTAAAACATAAGCCAAAAAGAAAGAGCAGCTCACTAGCTGCAAACCACAATAACACAGCTCACTAGCGGCAAACACCACAAACTCTCAGCTCACTAGCTGTAACCACTCACATGGCACTCTGGCCCAGAGCTCACCTTCAGGAGGAGGCCCTGCTAGGGCCGTAACAATCACTAAATATAAAAAATATATAGTTTTTGTATCACACAATAGTGATTATTGTTCTTGTGTTTCTTTATTCCTCAAGACCTCCCAAAACAACATGACTGTAAGGAAGAGGAGGATCTGGATGAGCAGCAGGTCTGTAACCAGGAGAGGAACTCCAGTCTGGACCAAGAGGACCCAGAGACTCCGCAGATTAAAGAGGAAAAGGAGGAACTTGGCAGCAGTCAGAAGGGAGAGCAGCTTGGGCTGAAGCAGGAGGCTGAAGGCATTATTGTCTGGACTGATAAAAAGCAGCTCAGACTGCTGGAGACCATCTGGAAACCTGTGATAAAGTTACACAGAATAGGTATGTAAAACTATGTTGATTTAATAAAAGTGAATATAACTCACAGACAGCTCAGTGGACCAGTGGTTAGCACTGTTGCCTCACAGCAACAAGGTCCTGAGTTTGACTCTACCAAGTAGCCAAGCCTTTCTGTGTGGAGTTTGCATGTTCTCCCCTTGTTCACTATCCAGAGACATACGAACAGCCGGGTTAGGTTAGTTGGTGATTTTAAATTGCTCATAGGTGTGAATATGAGTGTGAATAGTTGTCTGTGTTTCTGTGTTGACCCTCCGACAGACTGATGAACTGTCAGAGAATTGAAGGTCAAAAAGTAATAAGCAACATGAATGAATCTCTTCAGCCTGATTTTCTGTTCTTTATTTAAACACATTTCCACCATTGACCTGTGCAAAACGGTGAAAATTAGTACGTAAAAATTCACCAGAATGAAAGACGTGAAACATCTGGGTTTCAAATTTCCACTCACTGGTCAGACCAAATCTACACAGAGACACAAAGTCAACAACACAAGTTTCATTTTGTTCTGTTATCAGTTTAAGTTAAAGAATTATGTTTCCTCTGCAGCATGGAAATGGTAAATTTGAACAGTTTACAGGTCTGGGTAATATGAATAAATATTTCTATTCTGTTTTGGAAAATATGGAATTCAGAGTTTCTAAAGTTAAATTTGTTAGACAAGAAGAGTGTTTTCATCCCATTTCAAGCACAGCCAAAACGGTTACTACTGTGTAAGAGAGCTCTTCCCCAGCATGCCTTCTTGTAACTGCGGCCAATTCAGACATCCACATTCATTTAACAAAAAACAACATCTATTTATTTTATATATCAAAGACATAAGAAGCTGAACTTTGAAATTTGCTAATAAGAGTGTCAGAACTAAACATTTGCATCAGTGCCCAAATAATTTGTCCCGTTTGTAGACTTTAATTTTAGTGGTATATGTGAGCAACAGGCTCACTATGTAGAGACCTGCTAATGGTTCAGACCAGTAAATATTTTCTCAAATGTTTGTTTTACTATCATCTTTTCCCCTTTGTGCATTCAGATGCCCTACAGCAGCATGCTTTTGAGGAAGAGGAGGTTCTTACAGACCAGCAGGTCTGTAACCAGGAGAGGAACTCCAGCCTGGACCAAGAGGACCCAGAGACTCCGCAGATTAAAGAGGAAAAGGAGGAACTTGGCAGCAGTCAGAAGGGAGAGCAGCTTGGGCTGAAGCAGGAGGCTGAAGGCATTATTGTCTGGACTGATAAAAAGCAGCTCAGACTGCTGGAGACCATCTGGAAACCTGTGATAAAGTTACACAGAATAGGTATGTAAAACTATGTTGATTTAATAAAAGTGAATATAACTCACAGACAGCTCAGTGGACCAGTGGTTAGCACTGTTGCCTCACAGCAACAAGGTCCTGAGTTTGACTCTACCAAGTAGCCAAGCCTTTCTGTGTGGAGTTTGCATGTTCTCCCCTTGTTCACTATCCAGAGACATACGAACAGCCGGGTTAGGTTAGTTGGTGATTTTAAATTGCTCATAGGTGTGAATATGAGTGTGAATAGTTGTCTGTGTTTCTGTGTTGACCCTCCGACAGACTGATGAACTGTCAGAGAATTGAAGGTCAAAAAGTAATAAGCAACATGAATGAATCTCTTCAGCCTGATTTTCTGTTCTTTATTTAAACACATTTCCACCATTAACCTGTGCAAAACGGTGAAAATTAGTACGTAAAAATTCACCAGAATGAAAGACGTGAAACATCTGGGTTTCAAATTTCCACTCACTGGTCAGACAAAATCTACACAGAGACACAAAGTCAACAACACAAGTTTCATTTTGTTCTGTTATCAGTTTAAGTTAAAGAATTATGTTTCCTCTGCAACATGGAAATGGTAAATTTGAACAGTTTACAGGTCTGGGTAATATGAATAAATATTTCTATTCTGTTTTGGAAAATATGGAATTCAGAGTTTCTAAAGTTAAATTTGTTAGACAAGAAGAGTGTTTTCATGGCATTTCAAGCACAGCCAAAACGGTTACTACTGTGTAAGAGAGCTCTTCCCCAGCATGCCTTCTTGTAACTGCGGCCAATTCAGACATCCACATTCATTTAACAAAAAACAACATCTATTTATTTTATATATCAAAGACATAAGAAGCTGAACTTTGAAATTTGCTAATAAGAGTGTCAGAACTAAACATTTGCATCAGTGCCCAAATAATTTGTCCCGTTTGTAGACTTTAATTTTAGTGGTATATGTGAGCAACAGGCTCACTATGTAGAGACCTGCTAATGGTTCAGACCAGTAAATATTTTCTCAAATGTTTGTTTTACTATCATCTTTTCCCCTTTGTGCATTCAGATGCCCTACAGCAGCATGCTTTTGAGGAAGAGGAGGTTCTTACAGACCAGCAGGTCTGTAACCAGGAGAGGAACTCCAGTCTGAACCAGGAGAAACCAGAGAATCCACAGATTAAAGAGGAAAAGGAGGAACTTGGCAGCAGTCAGAAGGGAGAGCAGCTTGGGCTGAAGCAGGAGGCTGATACCTTCATGGTGACACCCGCTTATGAGGAAAGTGCCTACAGTAAACCAGAACCAAACAGTGAGCAGCTCCTTTCTCACAGCTCTCCTGAAGCAGAGACCCGAGATAATGAAAAAAGTCAGCATGTGGTCTCAGGAACTACTAGAAATACAGAGCTGAATGAGAGACGTCACAGTCAAAGAGTAGACAACCTTCCTGTGTCATCGAGTAAAAGTAGAACGGACACAAAGAACAAGTCTATACAATGTGAAGTGTGTGGAAAAACTTTACAGGATGAATACAATATGATTACACATCTAAGAGTTCACACAGGTGAAAAGCCGTATTCCTGTAGCACCTGTGGGAAAAGATTTGCTGACTTATCAACATTCAAAAAACACAAGAGAATTCACAAAGGTGAGAAGCCGTATTCTTGTGGCACCTGTGGGAAAACATTTGCTACTTCATTAGAAGTCAAAAAACATACGAGAATTCACACAGGTGAGAAGCCGTATTCCTGTAGCACCTGTGGGAAAAGATTTGCTGCCTCATCAACATTCAAAACACACATGAGAGTTCACACAGGTGAGAAGCCGTACCCTTGTGGTACCTGTGGGAAAAGTTTTGCTGACTTATCAACATTCAAAACACACATGAGAATTCACACAGGTGAGAAGCCATATTCTTGTAGCACCTGTGAGAAAAGATTTGCTTCCTCATCAACATTCAAAAGACACAATAGAATTCACACAGGTGAGAAGCCGTATTCTTGTAGCACCTGTGAGAAAAGATTTGCTTCCTCATCAACATTCAAAAAACACATGAGAATTCACACAGGTGAAAAGCCGTATTCTTGTAGCACCTGTGAGAAAAGATTTGCTTCCTCATCAACATTCAAAAAACACATGAGAATTCACACAGGTGAAAAGCCGTATTCTTGTAGCACCTGTGGGAAAACATTTGCTACTTCATTAGAAGTCAAAACACACACGAGAATTCACACAGGTGAGAAGCCGTATTCCTGTAGCACCTGTGGGAAAAGATTTGCTACCTCATCAACATTCAAAACACACATGAGAGTTCACACAGGTGAGAAGCCGTACCCTTGTAGTACCTGTGGGAAAAGATTTGCTACCTTATCAAAGGTCAAAACACACATGAGAATTCACACAGGTGAGAAGCTGTATTCCTGTAGCACCTGTGGGAAAAGATTTACTGACTTATCAACATTGAAAAAACACAAGAGAATTCACACAGGTGAGAAACCGTATTCTTGTAGCACTTGTGGGAAAAGTTTTGCTGACTTATCAACATTCAAAACACACATGAGAATTCACACAGGTGAGAAGCCATATTCTTGTAGCACCTGTGAGAAAAGATTTGCTTCCTCATCAACATTCAAAAGACACATGAGAATTCACACAGGTGAGAAGCCGTATTCTTGTAGCACCTGTGAGAAAAGATTTGCTTCCTCATCAACATTCAAAAGACACATGAGAATTCACACAGGTGAAAAGCCGTATTCTTGTAGCACCTGTGAGAAAAGATTTGCTACCTCATCAACATTCAAAACACACATGAGAATTCACACAGGTGAAAAGCCGCATTCTTGTAGCACCTCTGAGAAAAGATTTGCTACCTCATCAACATTCAAAACACACTATCTCCCCTTCTCTGAAGATAACCGTATTGTGAAGAAGCAGCATAGCTTGAACTAAGTTGTCACATGCAACGTGGGGTTTTTTCTTTCCTTTTTTTTTTTTTTTTTTTCTTTTTCTTTCCTGCTTCCTCTCTCGGCCACATTGTTTATGCTGCGGTTGACAGGACAACCAACTGCTGGACATCCAGGAGGATGTTAAAATTCAACATATCTCTCCTGACAGCTTGTAACGTTGCAGAAAGGAGACTTTTGTGTTTTTTCAATGTGTTGGTGACTGCATAAAACACAAGTTAAGAGAATAAAAGGATATGGTTTAGCTAGCAATCATTTTTGCAAGCTATAATTTTATAGTTAGCTAATTTAGTTGGCTAATTTACCAGCCACATAAGCCCTGGGAGTTTTTGTGTTTCAATAACATTAAAATCAAATGAAGGTTCCTCCATTATTCAAATTCCTACTGATGCTAAATAAAGTTGACCCTGATGGATAAATTCCATGGCTGTTCCCTTTCATGAGTGAGTGATATTGGTTTTTGGTGTCTTCTCCCTGTCGTATGATGAGGGTAGAGCTGTACATTTTAGTTAGAACATGGTTTATCATATTTAGGTTGAAACTAACTTGCTAAATTCATGTGAACTTCTAACTCCACTGAACTTGGTGAAGTCCTTATTGTAACACCTCTGAGAACAGCTGCACATTGAAAGACCGTTTTTAACTCTCAGAGGTGCCTCAGTTGCTTTGACTGTGGGGACTGAAGGAGCATCTGGATCTGGAAACTTCAAACAACATCAAACAAACAACTTCAGACAGGACAACAAATCTTTCAGCCAGATATTGCCCCTTGGTAGCATAAGAAAGAATGCAGCTTTAAGACACTTCTGTGTCAGCTTCACTATTAAAAACCTAAAACACATCCATCTTTAATACGATCTATTATTGTTACCGATATAACGTCTGAAGCAAGAGAATCACTTACATTTTAAATGAAGCAAATGTGAAAATCAACCATAAATTAAATTATATAATAAAACAGTATCTAAAAAGAGCTTCTTGCATTATTTTAATAGTCAAGATCAGCGCCTCTTAAAACTTAGAAAGAAAAATCTAAGACCAAACCACATCAACACAGACAAATTCAGCGTTTATTCTGATCTCAGTGCAGCTCCTACAAGCAAATATAACGTTTTCAATCCAGCTGCTGATTAAACTGAATAAAACTTGTCATAATAAAACTTTTTGCAAAGCACTTGACAGCAGTCAGACACTTTTCTTTTTCCCTGCCATGTTTTCTTTACAGCCCAGGTTTTACTGCTCAGGAAAAACAACTCTAAGGGGAAGCCTTTGTTACTCAGTGAGAAGTCAAGACTAGGGTTATTTTTTAAGCTCATTTAAAATACCTGCTGTACAGGCTATAAAAAAATGTACATTTATGATCACTATATCAACAAACATGCACAGAAATACACAATAAAAACATAACACTCAATAAAACAGCTGAAACAGCTAAAGCTGAAAGCCAGTCAGAGTAAACTGATTTCTAACAGAGTCTTAAAATGATCAGACACCTGTTATGTTAATCGGGGAGGTTATCCTAAAGATTAGTGGCAGCCACCAAAAAGACTCTGCCACCATGTTCACGAGATACTAGACATATTTCTTTGGCTGAATGTGATTGTGCTGCTGATTTTTGCTGGATGTTTCACAGATGTGCTGAGCAGGCTCACTTTGACTTAAGCTACCACTGTACTGATTCTTTGGTAAGTGTTGTGTTTCCAGGTGCTGAATTGTACTATATGCTGTTTAGCCAACAGAAAGCTGAATTTCATTTAAAATACACTTAATGACAAAAGATACTTGACTGTTGATTTGGTTTACCATTAATAATCCTGGAAGTTAGACGACCTCTGGAAGGTGGACTAGCTTTAGATGAAAACCACACTCAGGTCTCTCCACTTATGCTTATTTTTAACAGTGGACGTCTTTCAGGATCTTTCTCCACCAACCAACATGGAATCTACTGCCTTCATCAGATGCTGCTCTCCGCATAGTTTCATTTGCCTTTCATGATAAAAGTGACCACTCCATGAGAACCATGAAATACTCTTCAGCGTGTGACACAAATTTCCCTCTTGAATTCACAATGTGTAGTTTCATAAGCATTATATGTCTAAATGATGCAACACAGATACTCATTTTTTCTTGAGCCACAAGCATGTCTGCAAGAAAAATGTCATCTTACCTTTCTCTCGTTGAGCAGGCATTTCAACTCTACTAAGTTAGGAAAATAAGTGAAAAAGACCAAACAATTGATCCAGGGCAGGCAAAGGCTCTTCCATGCTCACGAACAAGAGAGTGTAAGGTGAAGATAAGGGTTATTTGAAATCAGCAAAGCTTCCAGAAGAGCTTGTGGAAGATAGACTGAGAGAGAAAGAAAGGAGAATAATTTCTGATCATTCTTTTTCATGTCCACAGGCCTCAACATCCAGGGAGAAACCCATGACAGCACGGAGGACTCATGCACGGCCCTGAAGCTTTACAGGAAGTTCCTGGAACTGTTTCAGGAAGGAGAGAATCATTACGGGACGAAGGTCTGACACAGTCTGACTTACACTTCAGCTGCCATCTTGTTTTTAAAAATGGCTGCCCTCCAGGAAAAGTAACATACCTGTATTTAGTCAAAGGAGCTTGCAAAGAAAAGCGTCTGGACTTCTTTAAGTTGCTTGAAGACGTTTCACCTCTCATCCGAGAAGCTTCTTCAGTTCTAAGGTCAAATGGTGGAGAGTCCCAGATATAAACCTAGTGGGACTAACCCCCCACAGAGGGACAAAAGGACCCCCTGATGATCCTCTAAATGCCTGAGCCAAGGTGTGAAACTGGGTGTGGGTCCCAATCAGCCAGAGTTTCGGGTGAGTTCATTGTGAAACCTGGCCCCACCTTATCATGCGAATTCCTGAGATCAGATGGCCCAGGATGTGAGTGGGTGTTGGATATTCACAGACGTGGACTACAGCTTTCTTGGCTGCTGCCTCAAAGCACATTGTGCGCTTTCTATCTTGCGTGCTGCACATTATCGTTTATTATTTAGTAAGTACTGATATCTACTGCTAGCTAGTTTATTGTGATGGTGCTTTTTTTTTTATTATGTTGCTCTTTGTTGTTTGCTTTCTCTTCTGTTTTTTTTCTCCATACAGGTGACCCAGGTGTTTTTTTTTTTGTTTGTTTGGTTTTTTTTTTTCTTTCTTCCCCCCGTCTCTTCTCCCCTTTGGTTTTCTTTCTCTCCCTCTCTTTCTTTCATTCTTTCTCCCTGTCCTATCCCCCAGTCATGTCTGTCCCTTTTGTAGCAACTGAAAATAAAATAAATTCATAATTATAATAAAGGTCAATCAAATGGACCAATATGGCAAGGCCATGATGATCCACTTGGTAAAATAAATCTGCTTGGCATCTTTCTTAAGGCCAATTAAGACAACAATTCTGATGGCTATAGATCCAAACGGGACAAAAAATAAATAAATAAATAAAAAAGGATGTGAGTGGGCGTTAACGCATCTGGGAAGGGATCTCAAAACTGGATTATAGATGGCAGAGAGTTGGTGTCGTAAACCCCCGCCTCTGTTCAAAGATGGTCGCTCACAGTGGACATAGATGGCTTCTTTCACTCCTCTTTCAAACCATCTGTCCTCTCTGTCCAAACTGTGAACATTGGCATCCTCGAAAGAGTGTCCTTTATCCTTAAGATGCAGATGGACTGCTGAGTCTTGTCCTGTGGAGGTGGCTCTTCTATGTTGTGCCATGCGCTTGTGAAGTGGCTGTTTGGTCTCTCCAATGAAGAGGTCTCGGCATTCCTCGTTGCACTGTACAGCATACACCACATTGTACACTCATATGTTTTGGCGTTTTGTCTTTCGGGTGAACCAGTTTTTGTCTGAGCGTGTTGCTGGGTCTGAAATGCACCAGGATGTCATGCTTGGAGAAAACTCTCCTGAGTTTTTCTGATACACCGGCTACAACGTCTTTGTGATGGACCGAGCAGTGAAGGAAACTTAGGCACAGGTTAAAGTCCAAAAAAATATTTTTTATTTAACCCAAAAAACATAATTGGTTAACTCATGCAAAAAGAATCAAAATCTTGGGCCCATAAAAGAGGTCAAACTAACAAAACTCTACTCAAAGTTAACAACACAACTGATAACTCAAACAAACTGACCTAACTTAATGAGACAAAGGGGAAACTTAAATAGTGGCTGATCAGCCCACAAAAACAGGAAAAGGGGTAAAACACACAAAACCTAACTAAACCAAACATAATGAACTCCAATTCCCCCCCCATGGTCCTGAGTTATGGCGTGAACCAATTTGTAGCCTTCCTTTAAAGCTCGCTCTGCCCCTTTTCCACCTCTTGGCTCCTTAATCAAGGGACTGGAACAGCTGCAACTAAGGTAACTCAGAAAACAAAAGATTAATCATACATAACAGTGTAAACTAAAATGTGTGCACTTATTTTAGAATGCAGAGTTATGTGGATATATTAATTAACTAAACCAAAACCAGTTATTTATTGTCCTGTAAATAAATTCCTATATTTAAAGAAAGAAATGTGAATGCAATGTTATTTATAAGCCTCTACACTAACATGGTGGGTATTACCACTGTGTGGCTGTAAGTGCAGCCATCACAGTCTTCAAGTAACTTAAAGAAGTCCAGACGCTTTTCTTTGCAAGCTCCTTTGACTACGATGACCTGGATGACTGAGAACCTTCACAGACATACCTGTATTTAGTTTGTTTGCACAACCAAAAAGCAAAAACTCAGAAGACCTTTAAGACCTTTAAATAATGCATATTTAGGACCTCTGAAATTCAACATCCTCTAGTGTCTCAAAAAATGTTTTCCTTGCTGCTTTAACACAGCCTCACCTGTGATCTGATAAATGTTAAGATTCAGTTCAACCTTTGTCCCATTTATCCACATTATATTTCATAGATATGCACAATAAAACAAATTGTTTTTATTAAACAGACAAATTTTATACATAGTACATATAATTTGCAAATTGACAGAAATCCATGAGAATTAATTGTCAAAGTTGCCATTAAAGTCAAGCATCAATCTTTGCTCATATTTTTGTTATTGTACTTTTATGTTTAGCTGTGACTAACTGAACACATTTGTGTCCTGCTTTGAATGAAAGGGTCCATTTCTCAATTTAAACATCTTTTCAGTCAGGTCCCAATTAGGCATTCTTTAATTGTTAATAGGTAAATATGAGGGTTGGGATCAAAATGTTGTGCTCCCTCTCTGTCTCTCCGTTTCTGCTCTTCAGAAATAATACTGATCTTTTATGGAACAGCAAAACTGAGATGAACTTTTCTTTTTTAATATCCTCACACAGATCGACCCATAATTGAAATTGGAGCGATTTTCGTCTACTTCGTTTTTTTTTCTTCTCTCAGTCAAAACATAACCACGATATTCAAATATCAAAATGCAGCTGTTAGTGTGACCTTGTCGGTGTCAGACTCCAGTAAGACACAGCCTCACACAGCCTGCAGAAAATAACGAGCAATTCGCGCAGTTACTTTGCTACACTGCTCTCGTGCTCTGGGGGGCTTGTAGATGTCTGGGGCCTTGATCTCCTCCATTCCTGCTTCATGTCCTGGGGGGCAGGGCTCCCCACACCTACTATTAGACAGTTACACGGAGAACCCTTGTGAATATATGGATCTACACGCACACAGGTGTGTGTTGTCGGACTTGTGTGCTGCTCAGTAACATTCAATATTTATTATTTACTGTTACTTGTGGTTATGTTGGTTGTTGCTGTGGATGCGGATGTGCTCATGTGTAAGCCGCTGCTTTGCGCTGCGTTTGGCTGGGAATTGTTGAAATTAAATATTTACATCTTCGTATATGAATCACATGAATTAGCGCACTGTGCATCACCCCAAGGAAATTTCTACTTACTAAATCTGGACCTGGATATCAGCTTCACACCAGCCATTCGTAGTGTTATAAGTCTACTTCACGATCTTCTGAAGAGTCCCGAGTGTTTGGTGACTTCTGACTGACTTTTAAGTTTAAACAATACTCTGGCACGGAAAAGGTTACAACTTTCTTTGGACTTTTATACCCCTGAAAAAATGCTTCCTCTCTCTCACAGAATCTGTTGATTTCGGAGCCTTGAACTGGTTCAAAGGCCTTGACTGTCTTACTCGCCACATATTGACAACAATATTCGTACTGATTTATTTTAGTATTATTGTCGATATTACAATATTTCTGAGACTGTAATAGCTCGTTTTTAAGCCTCCCAGTTATCAGTATTGTGATCACACTATTGCTTTAATATTATTGAGACTACACAACACATTCATCCCTGACCTCCACATATCCAGCTGAACAGGATTACTATACTCTGTGTAGATTTACACATTCTTTCGTGGAACATTGAAATAACTGTGTTGTGTAGTTTTTTAACATATCTCCTGGATCATTACTAACTGTATGTTTAGTTTTACTTGTAGAGTTGTTGGTAAGACCAGACAAGGAGTTCAAACAATTTCATTTTATGGTTCCCAAAACAAAACAAGCCGAAAAACAATGAAAATAATGACATAAACCTTTAAAAACAACTGTAAGAGTGAACGGTAAGAGTGTGCATATTATCCAGCAGAGGGCACCATTATATCAAAAAATCGTTCAAATGTGACTTAAAGCTTTATTAAATGAAGCACGTCTATTAAAGTATAGTTACTACTTTTGGTGGTGGCTGTAAATGCTGCACTTGAAGCACAGTCCTTACCAGTTAGAGCATTTTAAAGATGTCGAGGTGAAATATTGAGGACAATTTTTTCAAACTTGCTAAATGTGTCATTTATAGAAGAGAAATAACAGCTTTTGAAAAATTGAACGTTGATCTGAATTCTGAGAAAGCTGGAAAGAGTTAGCTGGAAAATGAACAGTGCAACAGATTTCACAGAATCTGGTGAAAAAAAACAAACTAAATTCATTGTGGTTGGAATCTGTTTTAATCAAGATTTTCATGGATTCGTGCACATTCTCCACTTCCTGGTATCAAACAACAAACATTTTACAGTGCTCAGGATGACTTCATTTACATGCAACAAGTTTGACTTTTTCCTTTAAAACAAAAACAAAATGCTTCAAATTCATATTTTGAATGATCACTTTCCCCCCTGTAAACCTCTCTGAAATAAAAAGCTTATATTTAGATATGATAAAAACAACTGAGTCACTGACTCAAAGCAAATAACTATAAAATATGATACAAAATAAGCAGCCCGAGCATCCTCAGGTCATGGTGTTGCTCACAGTCCCATCACAGAGGGAAGCACAGCAGCACCCGTGGATGGAAGGAGAGTGCATTCAGTCCACTCAGACGGACTATCTCATGTCCGAATCCGGGACTTTCCAGTTCAGCTGGAAGCCTTTGTCGTAGACTTCGTAGAGCACTTTCGTCACGTAATGATTCCCTCCTTCCTGATACAGCTCCAGGTACTTCCTGTAAAGCTTCAGGGCCGTGCATGAGTCCTCCGTGCTGTCGTGGGTTTCTCCCTGGATGTTGAGGCCTGTGGACATGAAAAAAAGGTCAGGAATGATTAAAATGAAAGTGTTCAGCTTCAGATTACAGTGTGGATATGAGGAATTGACACGTACGCTTTAGTGCATGAACTCAAAAAAGCCTCTAAATACTTTGTTGTTCAGATTTAATTCCAAGATGAGTTTGATGACAACTAAAACATCATGAACTATACTGACTTCGGTAACATGAGCGGATTATCCAGTTTACATATTTGGATCCTAATCCCTCTCGCTGTAATAATGTGATTTAATTCGATTACAGACTCATATTTGGATTATTTGGATTTGATTTTGTTTTTTTTGTTTCTACTAACTTACCAAGAAAATACCAAGCAAGGAATTTCAGAGAAATCATCCTCTTGTAGGGCAATCGGAAGAGGTGCACAGTGTCGATAACTTGATCTTTGGGAACCTTAAGAAACAGAAAATAAAAAACATTAAAATCAAAGCACATCTATAAAAAAAAATCACATCTTTAAACGATATGAACTAATTTGAAATTTAAAACTGATGAAATAACGTACCACTAAATTAATGACACGAAAGTCATTCTGCCGGCCGTGGCCGACGAAGCGAACTCCTGCATCGATGAGGAAGCGTAGCTTCAGGTAGGTCGACTTCAGCGTGGTCACGTCCTTAGAGGATACTGTGGCATCCAGGTCTCCAGGTTCGATTCCAGAGTATTTTGTCAAATAGTCGACCACCTGGAAGAACAAATTGACAAGTTAGCGGGTGGATCCTTGAAACATTATATATTCATTCTTTCAGGTCAGCGTGGTCTTTTCTCTCTGCAGCTTCTCACCTGCTCCTGAGTGGAGATGTAATCATCGATGAAGGGGACCCCCTCGTTGGGCCCCTGACCCCTCACACAGGTGATCCTGGCCACAGACATCTGACTGGGCGTGATGGTCGATTTGGTGCCGTCGCTATGCAGCACTGCTTCCTCCTGCAAACGCACACATTCAGGGGTCAAATTTGTTTTAAATACTTGAGTCAGATTAGCTGAACTACTGAAAATATGTATTAGGAATATTTAAAATTGTTTTTGATCCTATATTATAATAAATGATGGTATCATAGCCAGACTTACCTCACTGAGCTTTACAAACTCAGCGTCCAGCCCCACCAGGTCACCAGCCTGCGGCATCTCACTGACTGTGAGTGGGATGAAAGTGGCGTCTGTCTTGCTCTGCTTCTCAGTCCGATATAAGTCGGATTTGACTTCAGACTGATTGTGCTGACACTCACTGCGGAGGTCGTATTTGGTGTGGTAGTTTCTCTTGGCGTAACACAGGATGGCTGGCACTTTCCAGCTCACATCAAACTGTGCAGCCTCAGTCTGAAAACAAAAGGAGAAACATTTTTAAATGACTGCACACATTAAAGTTAGCATGAATAAACAAGCAGGAATCTTATCTAGGATCCTTACCTGCTCAATCGGCTCAATGAGGAAGTCATTGAAGAGGTACCACTGCTGGCGAGAGACTCCCTGAAATAATAAAATCATTTTGAATGTTAAAAATGAAACTTTTTGTAGTCAGCAGATGTCAAACTTTTCTTATCTAAGCGTCGCTCACCTCTTTTCTTTGATGGTAGGTCTCACCCACTTTGATGTGTGCGACCAGATTACCACCCGCGCCAGCGTCCAGGATGTGCGGCACCGTCGCCACCAAGTCATACAGAGAAGCTCCCTCCGCCTGTTCAGCAGCACTTAACTAGTAACAGAAAGTGCAAATAATTGTAAGATAAACTTTTTCATTTCACAAAATTCATGTGTTACAGAAACAAAAACACTAAAACCAACCTATAGTTCAATATCTACAGATTAGTGTAATAATGTTTTAAAAATATTGCTCCTGGAAATATGGTTTTAATCTTGAAGTGAAATTTTAACTTGGTGATGAAAAGTTACTCAGTTATTTCTTCAAGTGCAAAGATCAGCTGAAAATCTAAAGTCCTCACCTCCTCGCCCTCAGGCCAGCTGCTGATCTCCAGTCTCTGACTTTTGCTGAGGGACATCTTGAGAGTGGCGGGGATCCACACGTGACGCTGATCCTGATCTGTCTTCTGCATGGATTTGTTGAAGGTGTACTATAAAAACAGAAACATGGGCAATCATGTAAATAATGAACAGATAAATCATTACTTTCTTTTAACTGTATTTAAACACAGTGAATCAGTGGCTTACCTCGGCCTGAACCTTCCAGAATTCGGCCTCTTTGCTGCTGTTCACCTCACAGTTTATCACCAAAACATCTGGGAGACGTCGAATGTTGCGTGTCTGCACCTACAGTGTAACACAAAGAAATGATTACCCTGCACAACAGGTAACAATCAACCATAAATGAATTGTCATTATGAGTGAATGAAAGCTGTAACTCACTGTGGGCTGATACTTGTCACAGTTTCCACACCATGTGTGAGATCTCTGCTGCAGGCAGATGCTTTTCTTCAGGATCTCAGCAAAGTCGTGCTCCTTTATTCTTTCTCCTGAAGTGTCAAAGTACAATGAATATCAGTGTATACATCAAATCAAGCAGATATTTCCCTCTGCTCATTCAAAAACTAAATTAATTCAAACCATTATGTAATCATTAATAGTTCAAGTTTCAAAGACAGAGTAATTCACAGTCACAGATATCCATGCTCTCAGTGCTCTCAGACTCACCTTGAGAGTCAGGGTAATGCATGTTGAACAGCAACATGAGGGAGGAGTAGACTGTTTCTATGCCACAGAGACACGGGCTGCGGTTCTCAACTTCAGAACAAAACAGCTCTCTAATGACAGAGTCGCCAGGGGAGCCCAGAGAACTGCAACACAAACACAAATCACAGTTTCAGAAGGAAAACTCTGCATTTATAAACAAACATAATGATAAGACTGGGACAGTGTCCAGTAAGAATGCAGGTCAACAACAATGTGTTTTACCTACTCCTGGTCGTCCTGTAGGCCCGTGGATCCTCCTGCTCCTGTGTCTCCTGGAAGAGCTGGTAGAGGATGAAGTGATTCCATCTCTGGATTAAGCGACCTAGCTCGACTGTTCCTGTCGTCTCCTCATAGTTTGAGAGGATCAGGCCCATCTCTTTGGCTTCAGGGACGTTTCGAAGTGCTCTGAGGAAGTTGCTGGCCTTAAGGAAGAAGACATTAGAGGTTACTTTGGGCAGTCACAACAAAATGAGATTTCAAAGTAAGAGCCTTGCAATTCCCAACAGATTGAAAACAAAGAAAGAAAGAAACTTACCTGACATGGATCTCCTTGTGACAAATCCAACATGTGGAAGAGGAAGCCGAGTTCACAAGCCAAACAAAACTCCTTGTGGCACAAATGATTCTGAACAAGGCAGCGAACTGGCTCCAGGAAGTATAACACCTAAGATGCAAACATAAAAGACCCATGGAACATTTGACAAATTGTCTCATATTAAAAATTAAATGTACACATTGTGAATCTTCAGCTTCTTACCTGGATCATGCAGTTACAGTAGGCGTTGGGAATCTGCGGCTCCAGGCCAGCAAACAACGTCCTGTTGTAATGTTTGAAGTCAAAATCTTCCCGTCCACGTTTAGAGTATTTAATTGTCACCTGAAGCACAACAAACACATCTTCGTCACATGTTTGGGAAATCAAAGCTTGTAGCAACACTCTAGAAATTGTTACATGTCATATTTAACTGTATCTCTATGAACACCAGGGTGAAACGTAGCAAGTCCAACCTTTCTGTACTTTTCGGGAACAGTGTGAAGGAGCGGCTCTTCATCACTCTCTGTTAGAGATTCAGGGATGTGGTTGTAATAACCAGGTGACTCTTCTTTATTTGGCACCGTCTTCCGCCCCCCGACGCTCCTGCTGCGCCTCCTCCTTCTGACAGGAACTGCCTACAGAACAAGCATGAATGATGCCTGAGTGGACACACGCAACTCACAAGTTCCTGGCTCTGTCAGCTCCTCTGCAGAGGGTTTCCCTAAGAAGGTGGACCTAGCAGGGTCACCGGGGGACGGGGAGCTGTGCCTCACGGCCCTCACTTCGCCGGAGAAACCCTCATGCAGAGTTCAGAAACTTGTGTGTTGAGTATGTCGCTGTGAGCCTCCACCATTTAACTAGTGGGTGAAGCCTGAACTGTCTAGAGACAGACCAGACCAGCTGCACAACACAGACACTTCAAACCTGAGGACAAATCTGAGAGAACAGAAAAAGGAAAGGAAACTTAGCTTAGAACCATGCAGCGCTACAGGAGACGGCAGCACTGCAGAGGTGAGGACCGGCACCTGTTTGAAAGAGACAAATGCACGCAAACACACACAACAACGAACGGGAAACAAACACAGAGAGAGGACAAAGTGGTTATACAGAACTTGAGGACATTATCTACATGTAATTATCTACATAATTATAAATTTGTTGTGTTTTCTTTAACAATGTCAGAAGGAGAGAGGCACTGAGGCACCGTCTTCCGCCCCCCGACGCTCCTGCTGCGCCTCCTCCTTCTGACAGGAACTGCCTACAGAACAAGCATGAATGATGCCTGAGTGGACACACGCAACTCACAAGTTCCTGGCTCTGTCAGCTCCTCTGCAGAGGGTTTCCCTAAGAAGGTGGACCTAGCAGGGTCACCGGGGGACGGGGAGCTGTGCCTCACGGCCCTCACTTCGTCGGAGAAACCCTCATGCAGAGTTCAGAAACTTGTGTGTTGAGTATGTCGCTGTGAGCCTCCACCATTTAACTAGTGGGTGAAGCCTGAACTGTCTAGAGACAGACCAGACCAGCTGCACAACACAGACACTTCAAACCTGAGGACAAATCTGAGAGAACAGAAAAAGGAAAGGAAACTTAGCTTAGAACCATGCAGCGCTACAGGACACGGCAGCACTGCAGAGGTGAGGACCGGCACCTGTTTGAAAGAGACAAATGCACACAAACACACACAACAACGAACGAGAAACAAACACAGAGAGAGGACAAAGTGGTTATACAGAACTTGAGGACATTATCTACATGTAATTATCTACATAATTATAAATTTGTTGTGTTTTCTTTAACAATGTCAGAAGGAGAGAGGCACTGAGGCACCGTCTTCCGCCCCCCGACGCTCCTGCTGCGCCTCCTCCTTCTGACAGGAACTGCCTACAGAACAAGCATGAATGATGCCTGAGTGGACACACACAACTCACAAGTTCCTGGCTCTGTCAGCTCCTCTGCAGAGGGTTTCCCTAAGAAGGTGGACCTAGCAGGGTCACCGGGGGACGGGGAGCTGTGCCTCACGGCCCTCACTTCGCCGGAGAAACCCTCATGCAGAGTTCAGAAACTTGTGTGTTGAGTATGTCGCTGTGAGCCTCCACCATTTAACTAGTGGGTGAAGCCTGAACTGTCTAGAGACAGACCAGACCAGCTGCACAACACAGACACTTCAAACCTGAGGACAAATCTGAGAGAACAGAAAAAGGAAAGGAAACTTAGCTTAGAACCATGCAGCGCTACAGGAGACGGCAGCACTGCAGAGGTGAGGACCGGCACCTGTTTGAAAGAGACAAATGCACGCAAACACACACAACAACGAACGGGAAACAAACACAGAGAGAGGACAAAGTGGTTATACAGAACTTGAGGACATTATCTACATGTAATTATCTACATAATTATAAATTTGTTGTGTTTTCTTTAACAATGTCAGAAGGAGAGAGGCACTGAGGCACCGTCTTCCGCCCCCCGACGCTCCTGCTGCGCCTCCTCCTTCTGACAGGAACTGTCTACAGAACAAGCATGAATGATGCCTGAGTGGACACACACAACTCACAAGTTCCTGGCTCTGTCAGCTCCTCTGCAGAGGGTTTCCCTAAGAAGGTGGACCTAGCAGGGTCACCGGGGGACGGGGAGCTGTGCCTCACGGCCCTCACTTCGCCGGAGAAACCCTCATGCAGAGTTCAGAAACTTGTGTGTTGAGTATGTCGCTGTGAGCCTCCACCATTTAACTAGTGGGTGAAGCCTGAACTGTCTAGAGACAGACCAGACCAGCTGCACAACACAGACACTTCAAACCTGAGGACAAATCTGAGAGAACAGAAAAAGGAAAGGAAACTTAGCTTAGAACCATGCAGCGCTACAGGACACGGCAGCACTGCAGAGGTGAGGACCGGCACCTGTTTGAAAGAGACAAATGCACGCAAACACACACAACAACGAACGAGAAACAAACACAGAGAGAGCACAAAGTGGTTATACAGAACTTGAGGACATTATCTACATGTAATTATCTACATAATTATAAATTTGTTGTGTTTTCTTTAACAATGTCAGAAGGAGAGAGGCACTGAGGCACCGTCTTCCGCCCCCCGACGCTCCTGCTGCGCCTCCTCCTTCTGACAGGAACTGTCTACAGAACAAGCATGAATGATGCCTGAGTGGACACACACAACTCACAAGTTCCTGGCTCTGTCAGCTCCTCTGCAGAGGGTTTCCCTAAGAAGGTGGACCTAGCAGGGTCACCGGGGGACGGGGAGCTGTGCCTCACGGCCCTCACTTCGCCGGAGAAACCCTCATGCAGAGTTCAGAAACTTGTGTGTTGAGTATGTCGCTGTGAGCCTCCACCATTTAACTAGTGGGTGAAGCCTGAACTGTCTAGAGACAGACCAGACCAGCTGCACAACACAGACACTTCAAACCTGAGGACAAATCTGAGAGAACAGAAAAAGGAAAGGAAACTTAGCTTAGAACCATGCAGCGCTACAGGACACGGCAGCACTGCAGAGGTGAGGACCGGCACCTGTTTGAAAGAGACAAATGCACGCAAACACACACACAACAACGAACGAGAAACAAACACAGAGAGAGCACAAAGTGGTTATACAGAACTTGAGGACATTATCTACATGTAATTATCTACATAATTATAAATTTGTTGTGTTTTCTTTAACAATGTCAGAAGGAGAGAGGCACTGAGGCACCGTCTTCCGCCCCCCGACGCTCCTGCTGCGCCTCCTCCTTCTGACAGGAACTGCCTACAGAACAAGCATGAATGATGCCTGAGTGGACACACACAACTCACAAGTTCCTGGCTCTGTCAGCTCCTCTGCAGAGGGTTTCCCTAAGAAGGTGGACCTAGCAGGGTCACCGGGGGACGGGGAGCTGTGCCTCACGGCCCTCACTTCGTCGGAGAAACCCTCATGCAGAGTTCAGAAACTTGTGTGTTGAGTATGTCGCTGTGAGCCTCCACCATTTAACTAGTGGGTGAAGCCTGAACTGTCTAGAGACAGACCAGACCAGCTGCACAACACAGACACTTCAAACCTGAGGACAAATCTGAGAGAACAGAAAAAGGAAAGGAAACTTAGCTTAGAACCATGCAGCGCTACAGGAGACGGCAGCACTGCAGAGGTGAGGACCGGCACCTGTTTGAAAGAGACAAATGCACACAAACACACACAACAACGAACGAGAAACAAACACAGAGAGAGGAAAAAGTGGTTATACAGAACTTGAGGACATTATCTACATGTAATTATCTACATAATTATAAATTTGTTGTGTTTTCTTTAACAATGTCAGAAGGAGAGAGGCACTGAGGCACCGTCTTCCGCCCCCCGACGCTCCTGCTGCGCCTCCTCCTTCTGACAGGAACTGTCTACAGAACAAGCATGAATGATGCCTGAGTGGACACACACAACTCACAAGTTCCTGGCTCTGTCAGCTCCTCTGCAGAGGGTTTCCCTAAGAAGGTGGACCTAGCAGGGTCACCGGGGGACGGGGAGCTGTGCCTCACGGCCCTCACTTCGCCGGAGAAACCCTCATGCAGAGTTCAGAAACTTGTGTGTTGAGTATGTCGCTGTGAGCCTCCACCATTTAACTAGTGGGTGAAGCCTGAACTGTCTAGAGACAGACCAGACCAGCTGCACAACACAGACACTTCAAACCTGAGGACAAATCTGAGAGAACAGAAAAAGGAAAGGAAACTTAGCTTAGAACCATGCAGCGCTACAGGAGACGGCAGCACTGCAGAGGTGAGGACCGGCACCTGTTTGAAAGAGACAAATGCACGCAAACACACACAACAACGAACGAGAAACAAACACAGAGAGAGCACAAAGTGGTTATACAGAACTTGAGGACATTATCTACATGTAATTATCTACATAATTATAAATTTGTTGTGTTTTCTTTAACAATGTCAGAAGGAGAGAGGCACTGAGGCACCGTCTTCCGCCCCCCGACGCTCCTGCTGCGCCTCCTCCTTCTGACAGGAACTGCCTACAGAACAAGCATGAATGATGCCTGAGTGGACACACGCAACTCACAAGTTCCTGGCTCTGTCAGCTCCTCTGCAGAGGGTTTCCCTAAGAAGGTGGACCTAGCAGGGTCACCGGGGGACGGGGAGCTGTGCCTCACGGCCCTCACTTCGCCGGAGAAACCCTCATGCAGAGTTCAGAAACTTGTGTGTTGAGTATGTCGCTGTGAGCCTCCACCATTTAACTAGTGGGTGAAGCCTGAACTGTCTAGAGACAGACCAGACCAGCTGCACAACACAGACACTTCAAACCTGAGGACAAATCTGAGAGAACAGAAAAAGGAAAGGAAACTTAGCTTAGAACCATGCAGCGCTACAGGAGACGGCAGCACTGCAGAGGTGAGGACCGGCACCTGTTTGAAAGAGACAAATGCACGCAAACACACACAACAACGAACGGGAAACAAACACAGAGAGAGGACAAAGTGGTTATACAGAACTTGAGGACATTATCTACATGTAATTATCTACATAATTATAAATTTGTTGTGTTTTCTTTAACAATGTCAGAAGGAGAGAGGCACTGAGGCACCGTCTTCCGCCCCCCGACGCTCCTGCTGCGCCTCCTCCTTCTGACAGGAACTGCCTACAGAACAAGCATGAATGATGCCTGAGTGGACACACGCAACTCACAAGTTCCTGGCTCTGTCAGCTCCTCTGCAGAGGGTTTCCCTAAGAAGGTGGACCTAGCAGGGTCACCGGGGGACGGGGAGCTGTGCCTCACGGCCCTCACTTCGTCGGAGAAACCCTCATGCAGAGTTCAGAAACTTGTGTGTTGAGTATGTCGCTGTGAGCCTCCACCATTTAACTAGTGGGTGAAGCCTGAACTGTCTAGAGACAGACCAGACCAGCTGCACAACACAGACACTTCAAACCTGAGGACAAATCTGAGAGAACAGAAAAAGGAAAGGAAACTTAGCTTAGAACCATGCAGCGCTACAGGAGACGGCAGCACTGCAGAGGTGAGGACCGGCACCTGTTTGAAAGAGACAAATGCACACAAACACACACAACAACGAACGAGAAACAAACACAGAGAGAGGACAAAGTGGTTATACAGAACTTGAGGACATTATCTACATGTAATTATCTACATAATTATAAATTTGTTGTGTTTTCTTTAACAATGTCAGAAGGAGAGAGGCACTGAGGCACCGTCTTCCGCCCCCCGACGCTCCTGCTGCGCCTCCTCCTTCTGACAGGAACTGCCTACAGAACAAGCATGAATGATGCCTGAGTGGACACACGCAACTCACAAGTTCCTGGCTCTGTCAGCTCCTCTGCAGAGGGTTTCCCTAAGAAGGTGGACCTAGCAGGGTCACCGGGGGACGGGGAGCTGTGCCTCACGGCCCTCACTTCGTCGGAGAAACCCTCATGCAGAGTTCAGAAACTTGTGTGTTGAGTATGTCGCTGTGAGCCTCCACCATTTAACTAGTGGGTGAAGCCTGAACTGTCTAGAGACAGACCAGACCAGCTGCACAACACAGACACTTCAAACCTGAGGACAAATCTGAGAGAACAGAAAAAGGAAAGGAAACTTAGCTTAGAACCATGCAGCGCTACAGGAGACGGCAGCACTGCAGAGGTGAGGACCGGCACCTGTTTGAAAGAGACAAATGCACGCAAACACACACAACAACGAACGGGAAACAAACACAGAGAGAGGACAAAGTGGTTATACAGAACTTGAGGACATTATCTACATGTAATTATCTACATAATTATAAATTTGTTGTGTTTTCTTTAACAATGTCAGAAGGAGAGAGGCACTGAGGCACCGTCTTCCGCCCCCCGACGCTCCTGCTGCGCCTCCTCCTTCTGACAGGAACTGCCTACAGAACAAGCATGAATGATGCCTGAGTGGACACACGCAACTCACAAGTTCCTGGCTCTGTCAGCTCCTCTGCAGAGGGTTTCCCTAAGAAGGTGGACCTAGCAGGGTCACCGGGGGACGGGGAGCTGTGCCTCACGGCCCTCACTTCGTCGGAGAAACCCTCATGCAGAGTTCAGAAACTTGTGTGTTGAGTATGTCGCTGTGAGCCTCCACCATTTAACTAGTGGGTGAAGCCTGAACTGTCTAGAGACAGACCAGACCAGCTGCACAACACAGACACTTCAAACCTGAGGACAAATCTGAGAGAACAGAAAAAGGAAAGGAAACTTAGCTTAGAACCATGCAGCGCTACAGGAGACGGCAGCACTGCAGAGGTGAGGACCGGCACCTGTTTGAAAGAGACAAATGCACGCAAACACACACAACAACGAACGGGAAACAAACACAGAGAGAGGACAAAGTGGTTATACAGAACTTGAGGACATTATCTACATGTAATTATCTACATAATTATAAATTTGTTGTGTTTTCTTTAACAATGTCAGAAGGAGAGAGGCACTGAGGCACCGTCTTCCGCCCCCCGACGCTCCTGCCGCGCCTCCTCCTTCTGACAGGAACTGCCTACAGAACAAGCATGAATGATGCCTGAGTGGACACACGCAACTCACAAGTTCCTGGCTCTGTCAGCTCCTCTGCAGAGGGTTTCCCTAAGAAGGTGGACCTAGCAGGGTCACCGGGGGACGGGGAGCTGTGCCTCACGGCCCTCACTTCGTCGGAGAAACCCTCATGCAGAGTTCAGAAACTTGTGTGTTGAGTATGTCGCTGTGAGCCTCCACCATTTAACTAGTGGGTGAAGCCTGAACTGTCTAGAGACAGACCAGACCAGCTGCACAACACAGACACTTCAAACCTGAGGACAAATCTGAGAGAGCAGAAAAAGGAAAGGAAACTTAGCTTAGAACCATGCAGCGCTACAGGAGACGGCAGCACTGCAGAGGTGAGGACCGGCACCTGTTTGAAAGAGACAAATGCACACAAACACACACACAACAACGAACGAGAAACAAACACAGAGAGAGGAAAAAGTGGTTATACAGAACTTGAGGACATTATCTACATGTAATTATCTACATAATTATAAATTTGTTGTGTTTTCTTTAACAATGTCAGAAGGAGAGAGGCACTGAGGCACCGTCTTCCGCCCCCCGACGCTCCTGCTGCGCCTCCTCCTTCTGACAGGAACTGTCTACAGAACAAGCATGAATGATGCCTGAGTGGACACACACAACTCACAAGTTCCTGGCTCTGTCAGCTCCTCTGCAGAGGGTTTCCCTAAGAAGGTGGACCTAGCAGGGTCACCGGGGGACGGGGAGCTGTGCCTCACGGCCCTCACTTCGCCGGAGAAACCCTCATGCAGAGTTCAGAAACTTGTGTGTTGAGTATGTCGCTGTGAGCCTCCACCATTTAACTAGTGGGTGAAGCCTGAACTGTCTAGAGACAGACCAGACCAGCTGCACAACACAGACACTTCAAACCTGAGGACAAATCTGAGAGAACAGAAAAAGGAAAGGAAACTTAGCTTAGAACCATGCAGCGCTACAGGAGACGGCAGCACTGCAGAGGTGAGGACCGGCACCTGTTTGAAAGAGACAAATGCACGCAAACACACACAACAACGAACGAGAAACAAACACAGAGAGAGGAAAAAGTGGTTATACAGAACTTGAGGACATTATCTACATGTAATTATCTACATAATTATAAATTTGTTGTGTTTTCTTTAACAATGTCAGAAGGAGAGAGGCACTGAGGCACCGTCTTCCGCCCCCCGACGCTCCTGCTGCGCCTCCTCCTTCTGACAGGAACTGCCTACAGAACAAGCATGAATGATGCCTGAGTGGACACACGCAACTCACAAGTTCCTGGCTCTGTCAGCTCCTCTGCAGAGGGTTTCCCTAAGAAGGTGGACCTAGCAGGGTCACCGGGGGACGGGGAGCTGTGCCTCACGGCCCTCACTTCGTCGGAGAAACCCTCATGCAGAGTTCAGAAACTTGTGTGTTGAGTATGTCGCTGTGAGCCTCCACCATTTAACTAGTGGGTGAAGCCTGAACTGTCTAGAGACAGACCAGACCAGCTGCACAACACAGACACTTCAAACCTGAGGACAAATCTGAGAGAACAGAAAAAGGAAAGGAAACTTAGCTTAGAACCATGCAGCGCTACAGGACACGGCAGCACTGCAGAGGTGAGGACCGGCACCTGTTTGAAAGAGACAAATGCACACAAACACACACAACAACGAACGAGAAACAAACACAGAGAGAGGACAAAGTGGTTATACAGAACTTGAGGACATTATCTACATGTAATTATCTACATAATTATAAATTTGTTGTGTTTTCTTTAACAATGTCAGAAGGAGAGAGGCACTGAGGCACCGTCTTCCGCCCCCCGACGCTCCTGCTGCGCCTCCTCCTTCTGACAGGAACTGCCTACAGAACAAGCATGAATGATGCCTGAGTGGACACACACAACTCACAAGTTCCTGGCTCTGTCAGCTCCTCTGCAGAGGGTTTCCCTAAGAAGGTGGACCTAGCAGGGTCACCGGGGGACGGGGAGCTGTGCCTCACGGCCCTCACTTCGCCGGAGAAACCCTCATGCAGAGTTCAGAAACTTGTGTGTTGAGTATGTCGCTGTGAGCCTCCACCATTTAACTAGTGGGTGAAGCCTGAACTGTCTAGAGACAGACCAGACCAGCTGCACAACACAGACACTTCAAACCTGAGGACAAATCTGAGAGAACAGAAAAAGGAAAGGAAACTTAGCTTAGAACCATGCAGCGCTACAGGAGACGGCAGCACTGCAGAGGTGAGGACCGGCACCTGTTTGAAAGAGACAAATGCACACAAACACACACACAACAACGAACGAGAAACAAACACAGAGAGAGGACAAAGTGGTTATACAGAACTTGAGGACATTATCTACATGTAATTATCTACATAATTATAAATTTGTTGTGTTTTCTTTAACAATGTCAGAAGGAGAGAGGCACTGAGGCACCGTCTTCCGCCCCCCGACGCTCCTGCTGCGCCTCCTCCTTCTGACAGGAACTGCCTACAGAACAAGCATGAATGATGCCTGAGTGGACACACGCAACTCACAAGTTCCTGGCTCTGTCAGCTCCTCTGCAGAGGGTTTCCCTAAGAAGGTGGACCTAGCAGGGTCACCGGGGGACGGGGAGCTGTGCCTCACGGCCCTCACTTCGTCGGAGAAACCCTCATGCAGAGTTCAGAAACTTGTGTGTTGAGTATGTCGCTGTGAGCCTCCACCATTTAACTAGTGGGTGAAGCCTGAACTGTCTAGAGACAGACCAGACCAGCTGCACAACACAGACACTTCAAACCTGAGGACAAATCTGAGAGAACAGAAAAAGGAAAGGAAACTTAGCTTAGAACCATGCAGCGCTACAGGAGACGGCAGCACTGCAGAGGTGAGGACCGGCACCTGTTTGAAAGAGACAAATGCACACAAACACACACAACAACGAACGGGAAACAAACACAGAGAGAGGACAAAGTGGTTATACAGAACTTGAGGACATTATCTACATGTAATTATCTACATAATTATAAATTTGTTGTGTTTTCTTTAACAATGTCAGAAGGAGAGAGGCACTGAGGCACCGTCTTCCGCCCCCCGACGCTCCTGCTGCGCCTCCTCCTTCTGACAGGAACTGCCTACAGAACAAGCATGAATGATGCCTGAGTGGACACACGCAACTCACAAGTTCCTGGCTCTGTCAGCTCCTCTGCAGAGGGTTTCCCTAAGAAGGTGGACCTAGCAGGGTCACCGGGGGACGGGGAGCTGTGCCTCACGGCCCTCACTTCGTCGGAGAAACCCTCATGCAGAGTTCAGAAACTTGTGTGTTGAGTATGTCGCTGTGAGCCTCCACCATTTAACTAGTGGGTGAAGCCTGAACTGTCTAGAGACAGACCAGACCAGCTGCACAACACAGACACTTCAAACCTGAGGACAAATCTGAGAGAACAGAAAAAGGAAAGGAAACTTAGCTTAGAACCATGCAGCGCTACAGGAGACGGCAGCACTGCAGAGGTGAGGACCGGCACCTGTTTGAAAGAGACAAATGCACACAAACACACACAACAACGAACGAGAAACAAACACTGAGAGAGGACAAAGTGGTTATACAGAACTTGAGGACATTATCTACATGTAATTATCTACATAATTATAAATTTGTTGTGTTTTCTTTAACAATGTCAGAAGGAGAGAGGCACTGAGGCACCGTCTTCCGCCCCCCGACGCTCCTGCTGCGCCTCCTCCTTCTGACAGGAACTGCCTACAGAACAAGCATGAATGATGCCTGAGTGGACACACGCAACTCACAAGTTCCTGGCTCTGTCAGCTCCTCTGCAGAGGGTTTCCCTAAGAAGGTGGACCTAGCAGGGTCACCGGGGGACGGGGAGCTGTGCCTCACGGCCCTCACTTCGTCGGAGAAACCCTCATGCAGAGTTCAGAAACTTGTGTGTTGAGTATGTCGCTGTGAGCCTCCACCATTTAACTAGTGGGTGAAGCCTGAACTGTCTAGAGACAGACCAGACCAGCTGCACAACACAGACACTTCAAACCTGAGGACAAATCTGAGAGAGCAGAAAAAGGAAAGGAAACTTAGCTTAGAACCATGCAGCGCTACAGGAGACGGCAGCACTGCAGAGGTGAGGACCGGCACCTGTTTGAAAGAGACAAATGCACGGAAACACACACACAACAACGAACGGGAAACAAACACAGAGAGAGGACAAAGTGGTTATACAGAACTTGAGGACATTATCTACATGTAATTATCTACATAATTATAAATTTGTTGTGTTTTCTTTAACAATGTCAGAAGGAGAGAGGCACTGAGGCACCGTCTTCCGCCCCCCGACGCTCCTGCTGCGCCTCCTCCTTCTGACAGGAACTGCCTACAGAACAAGCATGAATGATGCCTGAGTGGACACACGCAACTCACAAGTTCCTGGCTCTGTCAGCTCCTCTGCAGAGGGTTTCCCTAAGAAGGTGGACCTAGCAGGGTCACCGGGGGACGGGGAGCTGTGCCTCACGGCCCTCACTTCGCCGGAGAAACCCTCATGCAGAGTTCAGAAACTTGTGTGTTGAGTATGTCGCTGTGAGCCTCCACCATTTAACTAGTGGGTGAAGCCTGAACTGTCTAGAGACAGACCAGACCAGCTGCACAACACAGACACTTCAAACCTGAGGACAAATCTGAGAGAACAGAAAAAGGAAAGGAAACTTAGCTTAGAACCATGCAGCGCTACAGGAGACGGCAGCACTGCAGAGGTGAGGACCGGCACCTGTTTGAAAGAGACAAATGCACGCAAACACACACAACAACGAACGGGAAACAAACACAGAGAGAGGACAAAGTGGTTATACAGAACTTGAGGACATTATCTACATGTAATTATCTACATAATTATAAATTTGTTGTGTTTTCTTTAACAATGTCAGAAGGAGAGAGGCACTGAGGCACCGGCTTCCGCCCCCCGACGCTCCTGCTGCGCCTCCTCCTTCTGACAGGAACTGCCTACAGAACAAGCATGAATGATGCCTGAGTGGACACACGCAACTCACAAGTTCCTGGCTCTGTCAGCTCCTCTGCAGAGGGTTTCCCTAAGAAGGTGGACCTAGCAGGGTCACCGGGGGACGGGGAGCTGTGCCTCACGGCCCTCACTTCGCCGGAGAAACCCTCATGCAGAGTTCAGAAACTTGTGTGTTGAGTATGTCGCTGTGAGCCTCCACCATTTAACTAGTGGGTGAAGCCTGAACTGTCTAGAGACAGACCAGACCAGCTGCACAACACAGACACTTCAAACCTGAGGACAAATCTGAGAGAACAGAAAAAGGAAAGGAAACTTAGCTTAGAACCATGCAGCGCTACAGGAGACGGCAGCACTGCAGAGGTGAGGACCGGCACCTGTTTGAAAGAGACAAATGCACGCAAACACACACAACAACGAACGGGAAACAAACACAGAGAGAGGACAAAGTGGTTATACAGAACTTGAGGACATTATCTACATGTAATTATCTACATAATTATAAATTTGTTGTGTTTTCTTTAACAATGTCAGAAGGAGAGAGGCACTGAGGCACCGGCTTCCGCCCCCCGACGCTCCTGCTGCGCCTCCTCCTTCTGACAGGAACTGCCTACAGAACAAGCATGAATGATGCCTGAGTGGACACACGCAACTCACAAGTTCCTGGCTCTGTCAGCTCCTCTGCAGAGGGTTTCCCTAAGAAGGTGGACCTAGCAGGGTCACCGGGGGACGGGGAGCTGTGCCTCACGGCCCTCACTTCGCCGGAGAAACCCTCATGCAGAGTTCAGAAACTTGTGTGTTGAGTATGTCGCTGTGAGCCTCCACCATTTAACTAGTGGGTGAAGCCTGAACTGTCTAGAGACAGACCAGACCAGCTGCACAACACAGACACTTCAAACCTGAGGAAAAATCTGAGAGAACAGAAAAAGGAAAGGAAACTTAGCTTAGAACCATGCAGCGCTACAGGAGACGGCAGCACTGCAGAGGTGAGGACCGGCACCTGTTTGAAAGAGACAAATGCACACAAACACACACACAACAACGAACGAGAAACAAACACAGAGAGAGGAAAAAGTGGTTATACAGAACTTGAGGACATTATCTACATGTAATTATCTACATAATTACAAATTTGTTGTGTTTTCTTTAACAATGTCAGAAGGAGAGAGGCACTGAGGCACCGTCTTCCGCCCCCCGACGCTCCTGCCGCGCCTCCTCCTTCTGACAGGAACTGCCTACAGAACAAGCATGAATGATGCCTGAGTGGACACACGCAACTCACAAGTTCCTGGCTCTGTCAGCTCCTCTGCAGAGGGTTTCCCTAAGAAGGTGGACCTAGCAGGGTCACCGGGGGACGGGGAGCTGTGCCTCACGGCCCTCACTTCGTCGGAGAAACCCTCATGCAGAGTTCAGAAACTTGTGTGTTGAGTATGTCGCTGTGAGCCTCCACCATTTAACTAGTGGGTGAAGCCTGAACTGTCTAGAGACAGACCAGACCAGCTGCACAACACAGACACTTCAAACCTGAGGACAAATCTGAGAGAACAGAAAAAGGAAAGGAAACTTAGCTTAGAACCATGCAGCGCTACAGGAGACGGCAGCACTGCAGAGGTGAGGACCGGCACCTGTTTGAAAGAGACAAATGCACACAAACACACACACAACAACGAACGAGAAACAAACACAGAGAGAGGAAAAAGTGGTTATACAGAACTTGAGGACATTATCTACATGTAATTATCTACATAATTACAAATTTGTTGTGTTTTCTTTAACAATGTCAGAAGGAGAGAGGCACTGAGGCACCGTCTTCCGCCCCCCGACGCTCCTGCCGCGCCTCCTCCTTCTGACAGGAACTGCCTACAGAACAAGCATGAATGATGCCTGAGTGGACACACGCAACTCACAAGTTCCTGGCTCTGTCAGCTCCTCTGCAGAGGGTTTCCCTAAGAAGGTGGACCTAGCAGGGTCACCGGGGGACGGGGAGCTGTGCCTCACGGCCCTCACTTCGTCGGAGAAACCCTCATGCAGAGTTCAGAAACTTGTGTGTTGAGTATGTCGCTGTGAGCCTCCACCATTTAACTAGTGGGTGAAGCCTGAACTGTCTAGAGACAGACCAGACCAGCTGCACAACACAGACACTTCAAACCTGAGGACAAATCTGAGAGAACAGAAAAAGGAAAGGAAACTTAGCTTAGAACCATGCAGCGCTACAGGAGACGGCAGCACTGCAGAGGTGAGGACCGGCACCTGTTTGAAAGAGACAAATGCACACAAACACACACACAACAACGAACGAGAAACAAACACAGAGAGAGGAAAAAGTGGTTATACAGAACTTGAGGACATTATCTACATGTAATTATCTACATAATTACAAATTTGTTGTGTTTTCTTTAACAATGTCAGAAGGAGAGAGGCACTGAGGCACCGTCTTCCGCCCCCCGACGCTCCTGCCGCGCCTCCTCCTTCTGACAGGAACTGCCTACAGAACAAGCATGAATGATGCCTGAGTGGACACACGCAACTCACAAGTTCCTGGCTCTGTCAGCTCCTCTGCAGAGGGTTTCCCTAAGAAGGTGGACCTAGCAGGGTCACCGGGGGACGGGGAGCTGTGCCTCACGGCCCTCACTTCGTCGGAGAAACCCTCATGCAGAGTTCAGAAACTTGTGTGTTGAGTATGTCGCTGTGAGCCTCCACCATTTAACTAGTGGGTGAAGCCTGAACTGTCTAGAGACAGACCAGACCAGCTGCACAACACAGACACTTCAAACCTGAGGACAAATCTGAGAGAACAGAAAAAGGAAAGGAAACTTAGCTTAGAACCATGCAGCGCTACAGGAGACGGCAGCACTGCAGAGGTGAGGACCGGCACCTGTTTGAAAGAGACAAATGCACACAAACACACACACAACAACGAACGAGAAACAAACACAGAGAGAGGAAAAAGTGGTTATACAGAACTTGAGGACATTATCTACATGTAATTATCTACATAATTACAAATTTGTTGTGTTTTCTTTAACAATGTCAGAAGGAGAGAGGCACTGAGGCACCGTCTTCCGCCCCCCGACGCTCCTGCCGCGCCTCCTCCTTCTGACAGGAACTGCCTACAGAACAAGCATGAATGATGCCTGAGTGGACACACGCAACTCACAAGTTCCTGGCTCTGTCAGCTCCTCTGCAGAGGGTTTCCCTAAGAAGGTGGACCTAGCAGGGTCACCGGGGGACGGGGAGCTGTGCCTCACGGCCCTCACTTCGTCGGAGAAACCCTCATGCAGAGTTCAGAAACTTGTGTGTTGAGTATGTCGCTGTGAGCCTCCACCATTTAACTAGTGGGTGAAGCCTGAACTGTCTAGAGACAGACCAGACCAGCTGCACAACACAGACACTTCAAACCTGAGGACAAATCTGAGAGAACAGAAAAAGGAAAGGAAACTTAGCTTAGAACCATGCAGCGCTACAGGAGACGGCAGCACTGCAGAGGTGAGGACCGGCACCTGTTTGAAAGAGACAAATGCACACAAACACACACACAACAACGAACGAGAAACAAACACAGAGAGAGGAAAAAGTGGTTATACAGAACTTGAGGACATTATCTACATGTAATTATCTACATAATTACAAATTTGTTGTGTTTTCTTTAACAATGTCAGAAGGAGAGAGGCACTGAGGCACCGTCTTCCGCCCCCCGACGCTCCTGCCGCGCCTCCTCCTTCTGACAGGAACTGCCTACAGAACAAGCATGAATGATGCCTGAGTGGACACACGCAACTCACAAGTTCCTGGCTCTGTCAGCTCCTCTGCAGAGGGTTTCCCTAAGAAGGTGGACCTAGCAGGGTCACCGGGGGACGGGGAGCTGTGCCTCACGGCCCTCACTTCGTCGGAGAAACCCTCATGCAGAGTTCAGAAACTTGTGTGTTGAGTATGTCGCTGTGAGCCTCCACCATTTAACTAGTGGGTGAAGCCTGAACTGTCTAGAGACAGACCAGACCAGCTGCACAACACAGACACTTCAAACCTGAGGACAAATCTGAGAGAACAGAAAAAGGAAAGGAAACTTAGCTTAGAACCATGCAGCGCTACAGGAGACGGCAGCACTGCAGAAGTGAGGACCGGCACCTGTTTGAAAGAGACAAATGCACACAAACACACACACAACAACGAACGAGAAACAAACACAGAGAGAGGAAAAAGTGGTTATACAGAACTTGAGGACATTATCTACATGTAATTATCTACATAATTACAAATTTGTTGTGTTTTCTTTAACAATGTCAGAAGGAGAGAGGCACTGAGGCACCGTCTTCCGCCCCCCGACGCTCCTGCCGCGCCTCCTCCTTCTGACAGGAACTGCCTACAGAACAAGCATGAATGATGCCTGAGTGGACACACGCAACTCACAAGTTCCTGGCTCTGTCAGCTCCTCTGCAGAGGGTTTCCCTAAGAAGGTGGACCTAGCAGGGTCACCGGGGGACGGGGAGCTGTGCCTCACGGCCCTCACTTCGTCGGAGAAACCCTCATGCAGAGTTCAGAAACTTGTGTGTTGAGTATGTCGCTGTGAGCCTCCACCATTTAACTAGTGGGTGAAGCCTGAACTGTCTAGAGACAGACCAGACCAGCTGCACAACACAGACACTTCAAACCTGAGGACAAATCTGAGAGAACAGAAAAAGGAAAGGAAACTTAGCTTAGAACCATGCAGCGCTACAGGAGACGGCAGCACTGCAGAGGTGAGGACCGGCACCTGTTTGAAAGAGACAAATGCACACAAACACACACACACAACAACGAACGAGAAACAAACACAGAGAGAGGAAAAAGTGGTTATACAGAACTTGAGGACATTATCTACATGTAATTACCTACATAATTACAAATTTGTTGTGTTTTCTTTAACAATGTCAGAAGGAGAGAGGCACTGAGGCACCGTCTTCCGCCCCCCGACGCTCCTGCCGCGCCTCCTCCTTCTGACAGGAACTGCCTACAGAACAAGCATGAATGATGCCTGAGTGGACACACGCAACTCACAAGTTCCTGGCTCTGTCAGCTCCTCTGCAGAGGGTTTCCCTAAGAAGGTGGACCTAGCAGGGTCACCGGGGGACGGGGAGCTGTGCCTCACGGCCCTCACTTCGTCGGAGAAACCCTCATGCAGAGTTCAGAAACTTGTGTGTTGAGTATGTCGCTGTGAGCCTCCACCATTTAACTAGTGGGTGAAGCCTGAACTGTCTAGAGACAGACCAGACCAGCTGCACAACACAGACACTTCAAACCTGAGGACAAATCTGAGAGAACAGAAAAAGGAAAGGAAACTTAGCTTAGAACCATGCAGCGCTACAGGAGACGGCAGCACTGCAGAGGTGAGGACCGGCACCTGTTTGAAAGAGACAAATGCACACAAACACACACACACAACAACGAACGAGAAACAAACACAGAGAGAGGAAAAAGTGGTTATACAGAACTTGAGGACATTATCTACATGTAATTACCTACATAATTACAAATTTGTTGTGTTTTCTTTAACAATGTCAGAAGGAGAGAGGCACTGAGGCACCGTCTTCCGCCCCCCGACGCTCCTGCCGCGCCTCCTCCTTCTGACAGGAACTGCCTACAGAACAAGCATGAATGATGCCTGAGTGGACACACGCAACTCACAAGTTCCTGGCTCTGTCAGCTCCTCTGCAGAGGGTTTCCCTAAGAAGGTGGACCTAGCAGGGTCACCGGGGGACGGGGAGCTGTGCCTCACGGCCCTCACTTCGTCGGAGAAACCCTCATGCAGAGTTCAGAAACTTGTGTGTTGAGTATGTCGCTGTGAGCCTCCACCATTTAACTAGTGGGTGAAGCCTGAACTGTCTAGAGACAGACCAGACCAGCTGCACAACACAGACACTTCAAACCTGAGGACAAATCTGAGAGAACAGAAAAAGGAAAGGAAACTTAGCTTAGAACCATGCAGCGCTACAGGAGACGGCAGCACTGCAGAGGTGAGGACCGGCACCTGTTTGAAAGAGACAAATGCACACAAACACACACACAACAACGAACGAGAAACAAACACAGAGAGAGGAAAAAGTGGTTATACAGAACTTGAGGACATTATCTACATGTAATTATCTACATAATTACAAATTTGTTGTGTTTTCTTTAACAATGTCAGAAGGAGAGAGGCACTGAGGCACCGTCTTCCGCCCCCCGACGCTCCTGCCGCGCCTCCTCCTTCTGACAGGAACTGCCTACAGAACAAGCATGAATGATGCCTGAGTGGACACACGCAACTCACAAGTTCCTGGCTCTGTCAGCTCCTCTGCAGAGGGTTTCCCTAAGAAGGTGGACCTAGCAGGGTCACCGGGGGACGGGGAGCTGTGCCTCACGGCCCTCACTTCGTCGGAGAAACCCTCATGCAGAGTTCAGAAACTTGTGTGTTGAGTATGTCGCTGTGAGCCTCCACCATTTAACTAGTGGGTGAAGCCTGAACTGTCTAGAGACAGACCAGACCAGCTGCACAACACAGACACTTCAAACCTGAGGACAAATCTGAGAGAACAGAAAAAGGAAAGGAAACTTAGCTTAGAACCATGCAGCGCTACAGGAGACGGCAGCACTGCAGAGGTGAGGACCGGCACCTGTTTGAAAGAGACAAATGCACACAAACACACACACAACAACGAACGAGAAACAAACACAGAGAGAGGAAAAAGTGGTTATACAGAACTTGAGGACATTATCTACATGTAATTACCTACATAATTACAAATTTGTTGTGTTTTCTTTAACAATGTCAGAAGGAGAGAGGCACTGAGGCACCGTCTTCCGCCCCCCGACGCTCCTGCCGCGCCTCCTCCTTCTGACAGGAACTGCCTACAGAACAAGCATGAATGATGCCTGAGTGGACACACGCAACTCACAAGTTCCTGGCTCTGTCAGCTCCTCTGCAGAGGGTTTCCCTAAGAAGGTGGACCTAGCAGGGTCACCGGGGGACGGGGAGCTGTGCCTCACGGCCCTCACTTCGTCGGAGAAACCCTCATGCAGAGTTCAGAAACTTGTGTGTTGAGTATGTCGCTGTGAGCCTCCACCATTTAACTAGTGGGTGAAGCCTGAACTGTCTAGAGACAGACCAGACCAGCTGCACAACACAGACACTTCAAACCTGAGGACAAATCTGAGAGAACAGAAAAAGGAAAGGAAACTTAGCTTAGAACCATGCAGCGCTACAGGAGACGGCAGCACTGCAGAGGTGAGGACCGGCACCTGTTTGAAAGAGACAAATGCACACAAACACACACACAACAACGAACGAGAAACAAACACAGAGAGAGGAAAAAGTGGTTATACAGAACTTGAGGACATTATCTACATGTAATTACCTACATAATTACAAATTTGTTGTGTTTTCTTTAACAATGTCAGAAGGAGAGAGGCACTGAGGCACCGTCTTCCGCCCCCCGACGCTCCTGCCGCGCCTCCTCCTTCTGACAGGAACTGCCTACAGAACAAGCATGAATGATGCCTGAGTGGACACACGCAACTCACAAGTTCCTGGCTCTGTCAGCTCCTCTGCAGAGGGTTTCCCTAAGAAGGTGGACCTAGCAGGATCACCGGGGGACGGGGAGCTGTGCCTCACGGCCCTCACTTCGTCGGAGAAACCCTCATGCAGAGTTCAGAAACTTGTGTGTTGAGTATGTCGCTGTGAGCCTCCACCATTTAACTAGTGGGTGAAGCCTGAACTGTCTAGAGACAGACCAGACCAGCTGCACAACACAGACACTTCAAACCTGAGGACAAATCTGAGAGAACAGAAAAAGGAAAGGAAACTTAGCTTAGAACCATGCAGCGCTACAGGAGACGGCAGCACTGCAGAGGTGAGGACCGGCACCTGTTTGAAAGAGACAAATGCACACAAACACACACACACAACAACGAACGAGAAACAAACACAGAGAGAGGAAAAAGTGGTTATACAGAACTTGAGGACATTATCTACATGTAATTACCTACATAATTACAAATTTGTTGTGTTTTCTTTAACAATGTCAGAAGGAGAGAGGCACTGAGGCACCGTCTTCCGCCCCCCGACGCTCCTGCCGCGCCTCCTCCTTCTGACAGGAACTGCCTACAGAACAAGCATGAATGATGCCTGAGTGGACACACGCAACTCACAAGTTCCTGGCTCTGTCAGCTCCTCTGCAGAGGGTTTCCCTAAGAAGGTGGACCTAGCAGGGTCACCGGGGGACGGGGAGCTGTGCCTCACGGCCCTCACTTCGTCGGAGAAACCCTCATGCAGAGTTCAGAAACTTGTGTGTTGAGTATGTCGCTGTGAGCCTCCACCATTTAACTAGTGGGTGAAGCCTGAACTGTCTAGAGACAGACCAGACCAGCTGCACAACACAGACACTTCAAACCTGAGGACAAATCTGAGAGAACAGAAAAAGGAAAGGAAACTTAGCTTAGAACCATGCAGCGCTACAGGAGACGGCAGCACTGCAGAGGTGAGGACCGGCACCTGTTTGAAAGAGACAAATGCACACAAACACACACACACAACAACGAACGAGAAACAAACACAGAGAGAGGAAAAAGTGGTTATACAGAACTTGAGGACATTATCTACATGTAATTACCTACATAATTACAAATTTGTTGTGTTTTCTTTAACAATGTCAGAAGGAGAGAGGCACTGAGGCACCGTCTTCCGCCCCCCGACGCTCCTGCCGCGCCTCCTCCTTCTGACAGGAACTGCCTACAGAACAAGCATGAATGATGCCTGAGTGGACACACGCAACTCACAAGTTCCTGGCTCTGTCAGCTCCTCTGCAGAGGGTTTCCCTAAGAAGGTGGACCTAGCAGGGTCACCGGGGGACGGGGAGCTGTGCCTCACGGCCCTCACTTCGTCGGAGAAACCCTCATGCAGAGTTCAGAAACTTGTGTGTTGAGTATGTCGCTGTGAGCCTCCACCATTTAACTAGTGGGTGAAGCCTGAACTGTCTAGAGACAGACCAGACCAGCTGCACAACACAGACACTTCAAACCTGAGGACAAATCTGAGAGAACAGAAAAAGGAAAGGAAACTTAGCTTAGAACCATGCAGCGCTACAGGAGACGGCAGCACTGCAGAGGTGAGGACCGGCACCTGTTTGAAAGAGACAAATGCACACAAACACACACACAACAACGAACGAGAAACAAACACAGAGAGAGGAAAAAGTGGTTATACAGAACTTGAGGACATTATCTACATGTAATTACCTACATAATTACAAATTTGTTGTGTTTTCTTTAACAATGTCAGAAGGAGAGAGGCACTGAGGCACCGTCTTCCGCCCCCCGACGCTCCTGCCGCGCCTCCTCCTTCTGACAGGAACTGCCTACAGAACAAGCATGAATGATGCCTGAGTGGACACACGCAACTCACAAGTTCCTGGCTCTGTCAGCTCCTCTGCAGAGGGTTTCCCTAAGAAGGTGGACCTAGCAGGGTCACCGGGGGACGGGGAGCTGTGCCTCACGGCCCTCACTTCGTCGGAGAAACCCTCATGCAGAGTTCAGAAACTTGTGTGTTGAGTATGTCGCTGTGAGCCTCCACCATTTAACTAGTGGGTGAAGCCTGAACTGTCTAGAGACAGACCAGACCAGCTGCACAACACAGACACTTCAAACCTGAGGACAAATCTGAGAGAACAGAAAAAGGAAAGGAAACTTAGCTTAGAACCATGCAGCGCTACAGGAGACGGCAGCACTGCAGAGGTGAGGACCGGCACCTGTTTGAAAGAGACAAATGCACACAAACACACACACAACAACGAACGAGAAACAAACACAGAGAGAGGAAAAAGTGGTTATACAGAACTTGAGGACATTATCTACATGTAATTACCTACATAATTACAAATTTGTTGTGTTTTCTTTAACAATGTCAGAAGGAGAGAGGCACTGAGGCACCGTCTTCCGCCCCCCGACGCTCCTGCCGCGCCTCCTCCTTCTGACAGGAACTGCCTACAGAACAAGCATGAATGATGCCTGAGTGGACACACGCAACTCACAAGTTCCTGGCTCTGTCAGCTCCTCTGCAGAGGGTTTCCCTAAGAAGGTGGACCTAGCAGGGTCACCGGGGGACGGGGAGCTGTGCCTCACGGCCCTCACTTCGTCGGAGAAACCCTCATGCAGAGTTCAGAAACTTGTGTGTTGAGTATGTCGCTGTGAGCCTCCACCATTTAACTAGTGGGTGAAGCCTGAACTGTCTAGAGACAGACCAGACCAGCTGCACAACACAGACACTTCAAACCTGAGGACAAATCTGAGAGAACAGAAAAAGGAAAGGAAACTTAGCTTAGAACCATGCAGCGCTACAGGAGACGGCAGCACTGCAGAGGTGAGGACCGGCACCTGTTTGAAAGAGACAAATGCACACAAACACACACACACAACAACGAACGAGAAACAAACACAGAGAGAGGAAAAAGTGGTTATACAGAACTTGAGGACATTATCTACATGTAATTACCTACATAATTACAAATTTGTTGTGTTTTCTTTAACAATGTCAGAAGGAGAGAGGCACTGAGGCACCGTCTTCCGCCCCCCGACGCTCCTGCCGCGCCTCCTCCTTCTGACAGGAACTGCCTACAGAACAAGCATGAATGATGCCTGAGTGGACACACGCAACTCACAAGTTCCTGGCTCTGTCAGCTCCTCTGCAGAGGGTTTCCCTAAGAAGGTGGACCTAGCAGGGTCACCGGGGGACGGGGAGCTGTGCCTCACGGCCCTCACTTCGTCGGAGAAACCCTCATGCAGAGTTCAGAAACTTGTGTGTTGAGTATGTCGCTGTGAGCCTCCACCATTTAACTAGTGGGTGAAGCCTGAACTGTCTAGAGACAGACCAGACCAGCTGCACAACACAGACACTTCAAACCTGAGGACAAATCTGAGAGAACAGAAAAAGGAAAGGAAACTTAGCTTAGAACCATGCAGCGCTACAGGAGACGGCAGCACTGCAGAGGTGAGGACCGGCACCTGTTTGAAAGAGACAAATGCACACAAACACACACACACAACAACGAACGAGAAACAAACACAGAGAGAGGAAAAAGTGGTTATACAGAACTTGAGGACATTATCTACATGTAATTACCTACATAATTACAAATTTGTTGTGTTTTCTTTAACAATGTCAGAAGGAGAGAGGCACTGAGGCACCGTCTTCCGCCCCCCGACGCTCCTGCCGCGCCTCCTCCTTCTGACAGGAACTGCCTACAGAACAAGCATGAATGATGCCTGAGTGGACACACGCAACTCACAAGTTCCTGGCTCTGTCAGCTCCTCTGCAGAGGGTTTCCCTAAGAAGGTGGACCTAGCAGGGTCACCGGGGGACGGGGAGCTGTGCCTCACGGCCCTCACTTCGTCGGAGAAACCCTCATGCAGAGTTCAGAAACTTGTGTGTTGAGTATGTCGCTGTGAGCCTCCACCATTTAACTAGTGGGTGAAGCCTGAACTGTCTAGAGACAGACCAGACCAGCTGCACAACACAGACACTTCAAACCTGAGGACAAATCTGAGAGAACAGAAAAAGGAAAGGAAACTTAGCTTAGAACCATGCAGCGCTACAGGAGACGGCAGCACTGCAGAGGTGAGGACCGGCACCTGTTTGAAAGAGACAAATGCACACAAACACACACACACAACAACGAACGAGAAACAAACACAGAGAGAGGAAAAAGTGGTTATACAGAACTTGAGGACATTATCTACATGTAATTACCTACATAATTACAAATTTGTTGTGTTTTCTTTAACAATGTCAGAAGGAGAGAGGCACTGAGGCACCGTCTTCCGCCCCCCGACGCTCCTGCCGCGCCTCCTCCTTCTGACAGGAACTGCCTACAGAACAAGCATGAATGATGCCTGAGTGGACACACGCAACTCACAAGTTCCTGGCTCTGTCAGCTCCTCTGCAGAGGGTTTCCCTAAGAAGGTGGACCTAGCAGGGTCACCGGGGGACGGGGAGCTGTGCCTCACGGCCCTCACTTCGTCGGAGAAACCCTCATGCAGAGTTCAGAAACTTGTGTGTTGAGTATGTCGCTGTGAGCCTCCACCATTTAACTAGTGGGTGAAGCCTGAACTGTCTAGAGACAGACCAGACCAGCTGCACAACACAGACACTTCAAACCTGAGGACAAATCTGAGAGAACAGAAAAAGGAAAGGAAACTTAGCTTAGAACCATGCAGCGCTACAGGAGACGGCAGCACTGCAGAGGTGAGGACCGGCACCTGTTTGAAAGAGACAAATGCACACAAACACACACACACAACAACGAACGAGAAACAAACACAGAGAGAGGAAAAAGTGGTTATACAGAACTTGAGGACATTATCTACATGTAATTACCTACATAATTACAAATTTGTTGTGTTTTCTTTAACAATGTCAGAAGGAGAGAGGCACTGAGGCACCGTCTTCCGCCCCCCGACGCTCCTGCCGCGCCTCCTCCTTCTGACAGGAACTGCCTACAGAACAAGCATGAATGATGCCTGAGTGGACACACGCAACTCACAAGTTCCTGGCTCTGTCAGCTCCTCTGCAGAGGGTTTCCCTAAGAAGGTGGACCTAGCAGGGTCACCGGGGGACGGGGAGCTGTGCCTCACGGCCCTCACTTCGTCGGAGAAACCCTCATGCAGAGTTCAGAAACTTGTGTGTTGAGTATGTCGCTGTGAGCCTCCACCATTTAACTAGTGGGTGAAGCCTGAACTGTCTAGAGACAGACCAGACCAGCTGCACAACACAGACACTTCAAACCTGAGGACAAATCTGAGAGAACAGAAAAAGGAAAGGAAACTTAGCTTAGAACCATGCAGCGCTACAGGAGACGGCAGCACTGCAGAGGTGAGGACCGGCACCTGTTTGAAAGAGACAAATGCACACAAACACACACACAACAACGAACGAGAAACAAACACAGAGAGAGGAAAAAGTGGTTATACAGAACTTGAGGACATTATCTACATGTAATTACCTACATAATTACAAATTTGTTGTGTTTTCTTTAACAATGTCAGAAGGAGAGAGGCACTGAGGCACCGTCTTCCGCCCCCCGACGCTCCTGCCGCGCCTCCTCCTTCTGACAGGAACTGCCTACAGAACAAGCATGAATGATGCCTGAGTGGACACACGCAACTCACAAGTTCCTGGCTCTGTCAGCTCCTCTGCAGAGGGTTTCCCTAAGAAGGTGGACCTAGCAGGGTCACCGGGGGACGGGGAGCTGTGCCTCACGGCCCTCACTTCGTCGGAGAAACCCTCATGCAGAGTTCAGAAACTTGTGTGTTGAGTATGTCGCTGTGAGCCTCCACCATTTAACTAGTGGGTGAAGCCTGAACTGTCTAGAGACAGACCAGACCAGCTGCACAACACAGACACTTCAAACCTGAGGACAAATCTGAGAGAACAGAAAAAGGAAAGGAAACTTAGCTTAGAACCATGCAGCGCTACAGGAGACGGCAGCACTGCAGAGGTGAGGACCGGCACCTGTTTGAAAGAGACAAATGCACACAAACACACACACACAACAACGAACGAGAAACAAACACAGAGAGAGGAAAAAGTGGTTATACAGAACTTGAGGACATTATCTACATGTAATTACCTACATAATTACAAATTTGTTGTGTTTTCTTTAACAATGTCAGAAGGAGAGAGGCACTGAGGCACCGTCTTCCGCCCCCCGACGCTCCTGCCGCGCCTCCTCCTTCTGACAGGAACTGCCTACAGAACAAGCATGAATGATGCCTGAGTGGACACACGCAACTCACAAGTTCCTGGCTCTGTCAGCTCCTCTGCAGAGGGTTTCCCTAAGAAGGTGGACCTAGCAGGGTCACCGGGGGACGGGGAGCTGTGCCTCACGGCCCTCACTTCGTCGGAGAAACCCTCATGCAGAGTTCAGAAACTTGTGTGTTGAGTATGTCGCTGTGAGCCTCCACCATTTAACTAGTGGGTGAAGCCTGAACTGTCTAGAGACAGACCAGACCAGCTGCACAACACAGACACTTCAAACCTGAGGACAAATCTGAGAGAACAGAAAAAGGAAAGGAAACTTAGCTTAGAACCATGCAGCGCTACAGGAGACGGCAGCACTGCAGAGGTGAGGACCGGCACCTGTTTGAAAGAGACAAATGCACACAAACACACACACACAACAACGAACGAGAAACAAACACAGAGAGAGGAAAAAGTGGTTATACAGAACTTGAGGACATTATCTACATGTAATTACCTACATAATTACAAATTTGTTGTGTTTTCTTTAACAATGTCAGAAGGAGAGAGGCACTGAGGCACCGTCTTCCGCCCCCCGACGCTCCTGCCGCGCCTCCTCCTTCTGACAGGAACTGCCTACAGAACAAGCATGAATGATGCCTGAGTGGACACACGCAACTCACAAGTTCCTGGCTCTGTCAGCTCCTCTGCAGAGGGTTTCCCTAAGAAGGTGGACCTAGCAGGGTCACCGGGGGACGGGGAGCTGTGCCTCACGGCCCTCACTTCGTCGGAGAAACCCTCATGCAGAGTTCAGAAACTTGTGTGTTGAGTATGTCGCTGTGAGCCTCCACCATTTAACTAGTGGGTGAAGCCTGAACTGTCTAGAGACAGACCAGACCAGCTGCACAACACAGACACTTCAAACCTGAGGACAAATCTGAGAGAACAGAAAAAGGAAAGGAAACTTAGCTTAGAACCATGCAGCGCTACAGGAGACGGCAGCACTGCAGAGGTGAGGACCGGCACCTGTTTGAAAGAGACAAATGCACACAAACACACACACAACAACGAACGAGAAACAAACACAGAGAGAGGAAAAAGTGGTTATACAGAACTTGAGGACATTATCTACATGTAATTACCTACATAATTACAAATTTGTTGTGTTTTCTTTAACAATGTCAGAAGGAGAGAGGCACTGAGGCACCGTCTTCCGCCCCCCGACGCTCCTGCCGCGCCTCCTCCTTCTGACAGGAACTGCCTACAGAACAAGCATGAATGATGCCTGAGTGGACACACGCAACTCACAAGTTCCTGGCTCTGTCAGCTCCTCTGCAGAGGGTTTCCCTAAGAAGGTGGACCTAGCAGGGTCACCGGGGGACGGGGAGCTGTGCCTCACGGCCCTCACTTCGTCGGAGAAACCCTCATGCAGAGTTCAGAAACTTGTGTGTTGAGTATGTCGCTGTGAGCCTCCACCATTTAACTAGTGGGTGAAGCCTGAACTGTCTAGAGACAGACCAGACCAGCTGCACAACACAGACACTTCAAACCTGAGGACAAATCTGAGAGAACAGAAAAAGGAAAGGAAACTTAGCTTAGAACCATGCAGCGCTACAGGAGACGGCAGCACTGCAGAGGTGAGGACCGGCACCTGTTTGAAAGAGACAAATGCACACAAACACACACACAACAACGAACGAGAAACAAACACAGAGAGAGGAAAAAGTGGTTATACAGAACTTGAGGACATTATCTACATGTAATTACCTACATAATTACAAATTTGTTGTGTTTTCTTTAACAATGTCAGAAGGAGAGAGGCACTGAGGCACCGTCTTCCGCCCCCCGACGCTCCTGCCGCGCCTCCTCCTTCTGACAGGAACTGCCTACAGAACAAGCATGAATGATGCCTGAGTGGACACACGCAACTCACAAGTTCCTGGCTCTGTCAGCTCCTCTGCAGAGGGTTTCCCTAAGAAGGTGGACCTAGCAGGGTCACCGGGGGACGGGGAGCTGTGCCTCACGGCCCTCACTTCGTCGGAGAAACCCTCATGCAGAGTTCAGAAACTTGTGTGTTGAGTATGTCGCTGTGAGCCTCCACCATTTAACTAGTGGGTGAAGCCTGAACTGTCTAGAGACAGACCAGACCAGCTGCACAACACAGACACTTCAAACCTGAGGACAAATCTGAGAGAACAGAAAAAGGAAAGGAAACTTAGCTTAGAACCATGCAGCGCTACAGGAGACGGCAGCACTGCAGAGGTGAGGACCGGCACCTGTTTGAAAGAGACAAATGCACACAAACACACACACACAACAACGAACGAGAAACAAACACAGAGAGAGGAAAAAGTGGTTATACAGAACTTGAGGACATTATCTACATGTAATTACCTACATAATTACAAATTTGTTGTGTTTTCTTTAACAATGTCAGAAGGAGAGAGGCACTGAGGCACCGTCTTCCGCCCCCCGACGCTCCTGCCGCGCCTCCTCCTTCTGACAGGAACTGCCTACAGAACAAGCATGAATGATGCCTGAGTGGACACACGCAACTCACAAGTTCCTGGCTCTGTCAGCTCCTCTGCAGAGGGTTTCCCTAAGAAGGTGGACCTAGCAGGGTCACCGGGGGACGGGGAGCTGTGCCTCACGGCCCTCACTTCGTCGGAGAAACCCTCATGCAGAGTTCAGAAACTTGTGTGTTGAGTATGTCGCTGTGAGCCTCCACCATTTAACTAGTGGGTGAAGCCTGAACTGTCTAGAGACAGACCAGACCAGCTGCACAACACAGACACTTCAAACCTGAGGACAAATCTGAGAGAACAGAAAAAGGAAAGGAAACTTAGCTTAGAACCATGCAGCGCTACAGGAGACGGCAGCACTGCAGAGGTGAGGACCGGCACCTGTTTGAAAGAGACAAATGCACACAAACACACACACAACAACGAACGAGAAACAAACACAGAGAGAGGAAAAAGTGGTTATACAGAACTTGAGGACATTATCTACATGTAATTACCTACATAATTACAAATTTGTTGTGTTTTCTTTAACAATGTCAGAAGGAGAGAGGCACTGAGGCACCGTCTTCCGCCCCCCGACGCTCCTGCCGCGCCTCCTCCTTCTGACAGGAACTGCCTACAGAACAAGCATGAATGATGCCTGAGTGGACACACGCAACTCACAAGTTCCTGGCTCTGTCAGCTCCTCTGCAGAGGGTTTCCCTAAGAAGGTGGACCTAGCAGGGTCACCGGGGGACGGGGAGCTGTGCCTCACGGCCCTCACTTCGTCGGAGAAACCCTCATGCAGAGTTCAGAAACTTGTGTGTTGAGTATGTCGCTGTGAGCCTCCACCATTTAACTAGTGGGTGAAGCCTGAACTGTCTAGAGACAGACCAGACCAGCTGCACAACACAGACACTTCAAACCTGAGGACAAATCTGAGAGAACAGAAAAAGGAAAGGAAACTTAGCTTAGAACCATGCAGCGCTACAGGAGACGGCAGCACTGCAGAGGTGAGGACCGGCACCTGTTTGAAAGAGACAAATGCACACAAACACACACACAACAACGAACGAGAAACAAACACAGAGAGAGGAAAAAGTGGTTATACAGAACTTGAGGACATTATCTACATGTAATTACCTACATAATTACAAATTTGTTGTGTTTTCTTTAACAATGTCAGAAGGAGAGAGGCACTGAGGCACCGTCTTCCGCCCCCCGACGCTCCTGCCGCGCCTCCTCCTTCTGACAGGAACTGCCTACAGAACAAGCATGAATGATGCCTGAGTGGACACACGCAACTCACAAGTTCCTGGCTCTGTCAGCTCCTCTGCAGAGGGTTTCCCTAAGAAGGTGGACCTAGCAGGGTCACCGGGGGACGGGGAGCTGTGCCTCACGGCCCTCACTTCGTCGGAGAAACCCTCATGCAGAGTTCAGAAACTTGTGTGTTGAGTATGTCGCTGTGAGCCTCCACCATTTAACTAGTGGGTGAAGCCTGAACTGTCTAGAGACAGACCAGACCAGCTGCACAACACAGACACTTCAAACCTGAGGACAAATCTGAGAGAACAGAAAAAGGAAAGGAAACTTAGCTTAGAACCATGCAGCGCTACAGGAGACGGCAGCACTGCAGAGGTGAGGACCGGCACCTGTTTGAAAGAGACAAATGCACACAAACACACACACAACAACGAACGAGAAACAAACACAGAGAGAGGAAAAAGTGGTTATACAGAACTTGAGGACATTATCTACATGTAATTACCTACATAATTACAAATTTGTTGTGTTTTCTTTAACAATGTCAGAAGGAGAGAGGCACTGAGGCACCGTCTTCCGCCCCCCGACGCTCCTGCCGCGCCTCCTCCTTCTGACAGGAACTGCCTACAGAACAAGCATGAATGATGCCTGAGTGGACACACGCAACTCACAAGTTCCTGGCTCTGTCAGCTCCTCTGCAGAGGGTTTCCCTAAGAAGGTGGACCTAGCAGGGTCACCGGGGGACGGGGAGCTGTGCCTCACGGCCCTCACTTCGTCGGAGAAACCCTCATGCAGAGTTCAGAAACTTGTGTGTTGAGTATGTCGCTGTGAGCCTCCACCATTTAACTAGTGGGTGAAGCCTGAACTGTCTAGAGACAGACCAGACCAGCTGCACAACACAGACACTTCAAACCTGAGGACAAATCTGAGAGAACAGAAAAAGGAAAGGAAACTTAGCTTAGAACCATGCAGCGCTACAGGAGACGGCAGCACTGCAGAGGTGAGGACCGGCACCTGTTTGAAAGAGACAAATGCACACAAACACACACACAACAACGAACGAGAAACAAACACAGAGAGAGGAAAAAGTGGTTATACAGAACTTGAGGACATTATCTACATGTAATTACCTACATAATTACAAATTTGTTGTGTTTTCTTTAACAATGTCAGAAGGAGAGAGGCACTGAGGCACCGTCTTCCGCCCCCCGACGCTCCTGCCGCGCCTCCTCCTTCTGACAGGAACTGCCTACAGAACAAGCATGAATGATGCCTGAGTGGACACACGCAACTCACAAGTTCCTGGCTCTGTCAGCTCCTCTGCAGAGGGTTTCCCTAAGAAGGTGGACCTAGCAGGGTCACCGGGGGACGGGGAGCTGTGCCTCACGGCCCTCACTTCGTCGGAGAAACCCTCATGCAGAGTTCAGAAACTTGTGTGTTGAGTATGTCGCTGTGAGCCTCCACCATTTAACTAGTGGGTGAAGCCTGAACTGTCTAGAGACAGACCAGACCAGCTGCACAACACAGACACTTCAAACCTGAGGACAAATCTGAGAGAACAGAAAAAGGAAAGGAAACTTAGCTTAGAACCATGCAGCGCTACAGGAGACGGCAGCACTGCAGAGGTGAGGACCGGCACCTGTTTGAAAGAGACAAATGCACACAAACACACACACACAACAACGAACGAGAAACAAACACAGAGAGAGGAAAAAGTGGTTATACAGAACTTGAGGACATTATCTACATGTAATTACCTACATAATTACAAATTTGTTGTGTTTTCTTTAACAATGTCAGAAGGAGAGAGGCACTGAGGCACCGTCTTCCGCCCCCCGACGCTCCTGCCGCGCCTCCTCCTTCTGACAGGAACTGCCTACAGAACAAGCATGAATGATGCCTGAGTGGACACACGCAACTCACAAGTTCCTGGCTCTGTCAGCTCCTCTGCAGAGGGTTTCCCTAAGAAGGTGGACCTAGCAGGGTCACCGGGGGACGGGGAGCTGTGCCTCACGGCCCTCACTTCGTCGGAGAAACCCTCATGCAGAGTTCAGAAACTTGTGTGTTGAGTATGTCGCTGTGAGCCTCCACCATTTAACTAGTGGGTGAAGCCTGAACTGTCTAGAGACAGACCAGACCAGCTGCACAACACAGACACTTCAAACCTGAGGACAAATCTGAGAGAACAGAAAAAGGAAAGGAAACTTAGCTTAGAACCATGCAGCGCTACAGGAGACGGCAGCACTGCAGAGGTGAGGACCGGCACCTGTTTGAAAGAGACAAATGCACACAAACACACACACACAACAACGAACGAGAAACAAACACAGAGAGAGGAAAAAGTGGTTATACAGAACTTGAGGACATTATCTACATGTAATTACCTACATAATTACAAATTTGTTGTGTTTTCTTTAACAATGTCAGAAGGAGAGAGGCACTGAGGCACCGTCTTCCGCCCCCCGACGCTCCTGCCGCGCCTCCTCCTTCTGACAGGAACTGCCTACAGAACAAGCATGAATGATGCCTGAGTGGACACACGCAACTCACAAGTTCCTGGCTCTGTCAGCTCCTCTGCAGAGGGTTTCCCTAAGAAGGTGGACCTAGCAGGGTCACCGGGGGACGGGGAGCTGTGCCTCACGGCCCTCACTTCGTCGGAGAAACCCTCATGCAGAGTTCAGAAACTTGTGTGTTGAGTATGTCGCTGTGAGCCTCCACCATTTAACTAGTGGGTGAAGCCTGAACTGTCTAGAGACAGACCAGACCAGCTGCACAACACAGACACTTCAAACCTGAGGACAAATCTGAGAGAACAGAAAAAGGAAAGGAAACTTAGCTTAGAACCATGCAGCGCTACAGGAGACGGCAGCACTGCAGAGGTGAGGACCGGCACCTGTTTGAAAGAGACAAATGCACACAAACACACACACACAACAACGAACGAGAAACAAACACAGAGAGAGGAAAAAGTGGTTATACAGAACTTGAGGACATTATCTACATGTAATTACCTACATAATTACAAATTTGTTGTGTTTTCTTTAACAATGTCAGAAGGAGAGAGGCACTGAGGCACCGTCTTCCGCCCCCCGACGCTCCTGCCGCGCCTCCTCCTTCTGACAGGAACTGCCTACAGAACAAGCATGAATGATGCCTGAGTGGACACACGCAACTCACAAGTTCCTGGCTCTGTCAGCTCCTCTGCAGAGGGTTTCCCTAAGAAGGTGGACCTAGCAGGGTCACCGGGGGACGGGGAGCTGTGCCTCACGGCCCTCACTTCGTCGGAGAAACCCTCATGCAGAGTTCAGAAACTTGTGTGTTGAGTATGTCGCTGTGAGCCTCCACCATTTAACTAGTGGGTGAAGCCTGAACTGTCTAGAGACAGACCAGACCAGCTGCACAACACAGACACTTCAAACCTGAGGACAAATCTGAGAGAACAGAAAAAGGAAAGGAAACTTAGCTTAGAACCATGCAGCGCTACAGGAGACGGCAGCACTGCAGAGGTGAGGACCGGCACCTGTTTGAAAGAGACAAATGCACACAAACACACACACACAACAACGAACGAGAAACAAACACAGAGAGAGGAAAAAGTGGTTATACAGAACTTGAGGACATTATCTACATGTAATTACCTACATAATTACAAATTTGTTGTGTTTTCTTTAACAATGTCAGAAGGAGAGAGGCACTGAGGCACCGTCTTCCGCCCCCCGACGCTCCTGCCGCGCCTCCTCCTTCTGACAGGAACTGCCTACAGAACAAGCATGAATGATGCCTGAGTGGACACACGCAACTCACAAGTTCCTGGCTCTGTCAGCTCCTCTGCAGAGGGTTTCCCTAAGAAGGTGGACCTAGCAGGGTCACCGGGGGACGGGGAGCTGTGCCTCACGGCCCTCACTTCGTCGGAGAAACCCTCATGCAGAGTTCAGAAACTTGTGTGTTGAGTATGTCGCTGTGAGCCTCCACCATTTAACTAGTGGGTGAAGCCTGAACTGTCTAGAGACAGACCAGACCAGCTGCACAACACAGACACTTCAAACCTGAGGACAAATCTGAGAGAACAGAAAAAGGAAAGGAAACTTAGCTTAGAACCATGCAGCGCTACAGGAGACGGCAGCACTGCAGAGGTGAGGACCGGCACCTGTTTGAAAGAGACAAATGCACACAAACACACACACAACAACGAACGAGAAACAAACACAGAGAGAGGAAAAAGTGGTTATACAGAACTTGAGGACATTATCTACATGTAATTACCTACATAATTACAAATTTGTTGTGTTTTCTTTAACAATGTCAGAAGGAGAGAGGCACTGAGGCACCGTCTTCCGCCCCCCGACGCTCCTGCCGCGCCTCCTCCTTCTGACAGGAACTGCCTACAGAACAAGCATGAATGATGCCTGAGTGGACACACGCAACTCACAAGTTCCTGGCTCTGTCAGCTCCTCTGCAGAGGGTTTCCCTAAGAAGGTGGACCTAGCAGGGTCACCGGGGGACGGGGAGCTGTGCCTCACGGCCCTCACTTCGTCGGAGAAACCCTCATGCAGAGTTCAGAAACTTGTGTGTTGAGTATGTCGCTGTGAGCCTCCACCATTTAACTAGTGGGTGAAGCCTGAACTGTCTAGAGACAGACCAGACCAGCTGCACAACACAGACACTTCAAACCTGAGGACAAATCTGAGAGAACAGAAAAAGGAAAGGAAACTTAGCTTAGAACCATGCAGCGCTACAGGAGACGGCAGCACTGCAGAGGTGAGGACCGGCACCTGTTTGAAAGAGACAAATGCACACAAACACACACACACAACAACGAACGAGAAACAAACACAGAGAGAGGAAAAAGTGGTTATACAGAACTTGAGGACATTATCTACATGTAATTATCTACATAATTACAAATTTGTTGTGTTTTCTTTAACAATGTCAGAAGGAGAGAGGCACTGAGGCACCGTCTTCCGCCCCCCGACGCTCCTGCCGCGCCTCCTCCTTCTGACAGGAACTGCCTACAGAACAAGCATGAATGATGCCTGAGTGGACACACGCAACTCACAAGTTCCTGGCTCTGTCAGCTCCTCTGCAGAGGGTTTCCCTAAGAAGGTGGACCTAGCAGGGTCACCGGGGGACGGGGAGCTGTGCCTCACGGCCCTCACTTCGTCGGAGAAACCCTCATGCAGAGTTCAGAAACTTGTGTGTTGAGTATGTCGCTGTGAGCCTCCACCATTTAACTAGTGGGTGAAGCCTGAACTGTCTAGAGACAGACCAGACCAGCTGCACAACACAGACACTTCAAACCTGAGGACAAATCTGAGAGAACAGAAAAAGGAAAGGAAACTTAGCTTAGAACCATGCAGCGCTACAGGAGACGGCAGCACTGCAGAGGTGAGGACCGGCACCTGTTTGAAAGAGACAAATGCACACAAACACACACACACAACAACGAACGAGAAACAAACACAGAGAGAGGAAAAAGTGGTTATACAGAACTTGAGGACATTATCTACATGTAATTACCTACATAATTACAAATTTGTTGTGTTTTCTTTAACAATGTCAGAAGGAGAGAGGCACTGAGGCACCGTCTTCCGCCCCCCGACGCTCCTGCCGCGCCTCCTCCTTCTGACAGGAACTGCCTACAGAACAAGCATGAATGATGCCTGAGTGGACACACGCAACTCACAAGTTCCTGGCTCTGTCAGCTCCTCTGCAGAGGGTTTCCCTAAGAAGGTGGACCTAGCAGGGTCACCGGGGGACGGGGAGCTGTGCCTCACGGCCCTCACTTCGTCGGAGAAACCCTCATGCAGAGTTCAGAAACTTGTGTGTTGAGTATGTCGCTGTGAGCCTCCACCATTTAACTAGTGGGTGAAGCCTGAACTGTCTAGAGACAGACCAGACCAGCTGCACAACACAGACACTTCAAACCTGAGGACAAATCTGAGAGAACAGAAAAAGGAAAGGAAACTTAGCTTAGAACCATGCAGCGCTACAGGAGACGGCAGCACTGCAGAGGTGAGGACCGGCACCTGTTTGAAAGAGACAAATGCACACAAACACACACACACAACAACGAACGAGAAACAAACACAGAGAGAGGAAAAAGTGGTTATACAGAACTTGAGGACATTATCTACATGTAATTACCTACATAATTACAAATTTGTTGTGTTTTCTTTAACAATGTCAGAAGGAGAGAGGCACTGAGGCACCGTCTTCCGCCCCCCGACGCTCCTGCCGCGCCTCCTCCTTCTGACAGGAACTGCCTACAGAACAAGCATGAATGATGCCTGAGTGGACACACGCAACTCACAAGTTCCTGGCTCTGTCAGCTCCTCTGCAGAGGGTTTCCCTAAGAAGGTGGACCTAGCAGGGTCACCGGGGGACGGGGAGCTGTGCCTCACGGCCCTCACTTCGTCGGAGAAACCCTCATGCAGAGTTCAGAAACTTGTGTGTTGAGTATGTCGCTGTGAGCCTCCACCATTTAACTAGTGGGTGAAGCCTGAACTGTCTAGAGACAGACCAGACCAGCTGCACAACACAGACACTTCAAACCTGAGGACAAATCTGAGAGAACAGAAAAAGGAAAGGAAACTTAGCTTAGAACCATGCAGCGCTACAGGAGACGGCAGCACTGCAGAGGTGAGGACCGGCACCTGTTTGAAAGAGACAAATGCACACAAACACACACACACAACAACGAACGAGAAACAAACACAGAGAGAGGAAAAAGTGGTTATACAGAACTTGAGGACATTATCTACATGTAATTACCTACATAATTACAAATTTGTTGTGTTTTCTTTAACAATGTCAGAAGGAGAGAGGCACTGAGGCACCGTCTTCCGCCCCCCGACGCTCCTGCCGCGCCTCCTCCTTCTGACAGGAACTGCCTACAGAACAAGCATGAATGATGCCTGAGTGGACACACGCAACTCACAAGTTCCTGGCTCTGTCAGCTCCTCTGCAGAGGGTTTCCCTAAGAAGGTGGACCTAGCAGGGTCACCGGGGGACGGGGAGCTGTGCCTCACGGCCCTCACTTCGTCGGAGAAACCCTCATGCAGAGTTCAGAAACTTGTGTGTTGAGTATGTCGCTGTGAGCCTCCACCATTTAACTAGTGGGTGAAGCCTGAACTGTCTAGAGACAGACCAGACCAGCTGCACAACACAGACACTTCAAACCTGAGGACAAATCTGAGAGAACAGAAAAAGGAAAGGAAACTTAGCTTAGAACCATGCAGCGCTACAGGAGACGGCAGCACTGCAGAGGTGAGGACCGGCACCTGTTTGAAAGAGACAAATGCACACAAACACACACACACAACAACGAACGAGAAACAAACACAGAGAGAGGAAAAAGTGGTTATACAGAACTTGAGGACATTATCTACATGTAATTACCTACATAATTACAAATTTGTTGTGTTTTCTTTAACAATGTCAGAAGGAGAGAGGCACTGAGGCACCGTCTTCCGCCCCCCGACGCTCCTGCCGCGCCTCCTCCTTCTGACAGGAACTGCCTACAGAACAAGCATGAATGATGCCTGAGTGGACACACGCAACTCACAAGTTCCTGGCTCTGTCAGCTCCTCTGCAGAGGGTTTCCCTAAGAAGGTGGACCTAGCAGGGTCACCGGGGGACGGGGAGCTGTGCCTCACGGCCCTCACTTCGTCGGAGAAACCCTCATGCAGAGTTCAGAAACTTGTGTGTTGAGTATGTCGCTGTGAGCCTCCACCATTTAACTAGTGGGTGAAGCCTGAACTGTCTAGAGACAGACCAGACCAGCTGCACAACACAGACACTTCAAACCTGAGGACAAATCTGAGAGAACAGAAAAAGGAAAGGAAACTTAGCTTAGAACCATGCAGCGCTACAGGAGACGGCAGCACTGCAGAGGTGAGGACCGGCACCTGTTTGAAAGAGACAAATGCACACAAACACACACACAACAACGAACGAGAAACAAACACAGAGAGAGGAAAAAGTGGTTATACAGAACTTGAGGACATTATCTACATGTAATTACCTACATAATTACAAATTTGTTGTGTTTTCTTTAACAATGTCAGAAGGAGAGAGGCACTGAGGCACCGTCTTCCGCCCCCCGACGCTCCTGCCGCGCCTCCTCCTTCTGACAGGAACTGCCTACAGAACAAGCATGAATGATGCCTGAGTGGACACACGCAACTCACAAGTTCCTGGCTCTGTCAGCTCCTCTGCAGAGGGTTTCCCTAAGAAGGTGGACCTAGCAGGGTCACCGGGGGACGGGGAGCTGTGCCTCACGGCCCTCACTTCGTCGGAGAAACCCTCATGCAGAGTTCAGAAACTTGTGTGTTGAGTATGTCGCTGTGAGCCTCCACCATTTAACTAGTGGGTGAAGCCTGAACTGTCTAGAGACAGACCAGACCAGCTGCACAACACAGACACTTCAAACCTGAGGACAAATCTGAGAGAACAGAAAAAGGAAAGGAAACTTAGCTTAGAACCATGCAGCGCTACAGGAGACGGCAGCACTGCAGAGGTGAGGACCGGCACCTGTTTGAAAGAGACAAATGCACACAAACACACACACAACAACGAACGAGAAACAAACACAGAGAGAGGAAAAAGTGGTTATACAGAACTTGAGGACATTATCTACATGTAATTACCTACATAATTACAAATTTGTTGTGTTTTCTTTAACAATGTCAGAAGGAGAGAGGCACTGAGGCACCGTCTTCCGCCCCCCGACGCTCCTGCCGCGCCTCCTCCTTCTGACAGGAACTGCCTACAGAACAAGCATGAATGATGCCTGAGTGGACACACGCAACTCACAAGTTCCTGGCTCTGTCAGCTCCTCTGCAGAGGGTTTCCCTAAGAAGGTGGACCTAGCAGGGTCACCGGGGGACGGGGAGCTGTGCCTCACGGCCCTCACTTCGTCGGAGAAACCCTCATGCAGAGTTCAGAAACTTGTGTGTTGAGTATGTCGCTGTGAGCCTCCACCATTTAACTAGTGGGTGAAGCCTGAACTGTCTAGAGACAGACCAGACCAGCTGCACAACACAGACACTTCAAACCTGAGGACAAATCTGAGAGAACAGAAAAAGGAAAGGAAACTTAGCTTAGAACCATGCAGCGCTACAGGAGACGGCAGCACTGCAGAGGTGAGGACCGGCACCTGTTTGAAAGAGACAAATGCACACAAACACACACACACAACAACGAACGAGAAACAAACACAGAGAGAGGAAAAAGTGGTTATACAGAACTTGAGGACATTATCTACATGTAATTACCTACATAATTACAAATTTGTTGTGTTTTCTTTAACAATGTCAGAAGGAGAGAGGCACTGAGGCACCGTCTTCCGCCCCCCGACGCTCCTGCCGCGCCTCCTCCTTCTGACAGGAACTGCCTACAGAACAAGCATGAATGATGCCTGAGTGGACACACGCAACTCACAAGTTCCTGGCTCTGTCAGCTCCTCTGCAGAGGGTTTCCCTAAGAAGGGTGGACCTAGCAGGGTCACCGGGGGACGGGGAGCTGTGCCTCACGGCCCTCACTTCGTCGGAGAAACCCTCATGCAGAGTTCAGAAACTTGTGTGTTGAGTATGTCGCTGTGAGCCTCCACCATTTAACTAGTGGGTGAAGCCTGAACTGTCTAGAGACAGACCAGACCAGCTGCACAACACAGACACTTCAAAACCTGAGGACAAATCTGAGAGAACAGAAAAAGGAAAGGAAACTTAGCTTAGATCTCTC
>NW_027490048.1:0-28027 GCF_041146795.1 Maylandia zebra
AGCTCAAACAGCTGCAAATCCTGTTTTCCCAGCACGGGGACCTTGAGTTCTATAAGATAAAGCCATAAACATGTGTATACTAGTCTTCTATCAAAAGTTACAGCTATTTATATGAAGTTGTACAAAAACGCTTTATTTCGCCAAGACAATGCGTTTCTCACTGTTACATGCATTTGAATGGGGAACTCGACCGAAACAAAGTATAGGTTTTCATTATGTGTATAACTTGAAAATCTTAGCTCAAACAGCTGCAAATCCTGTTTTCCCAGCACGGGGACCTTGAGTTCTATAAGATAAAGCCATAAACATGTTTGTCTGAGTCTTCTATCAAAAGTTACAGCTATTTATATGAAGTTGTACAAAAACGCTTTATTTCGCCAAGACAATGCGTTTCTCACTGTTACATGCATTTGAATGGGGAACTCGACCGAAACAAAGTATAGGTTTTCATTATGTGTATAACTTGGAAATCTTAGCTCAAACAGCTGCAAAACCTTTTTGCCCAGCACGGGGACCTTGAGTTCTATAAGATAAAGCCATAAACATGTGTATACTAGTCTTCTATCAAAAGTTACAGCTATTTATATGAAGTTGTACAAAAACGCTTTATTTCGCCAAGACAATGCGTTTCTCACTGTTACATGCATTTGAATGGGGAACTCGACCGAAACAAAGTATAGGTTTTCATTATGTGTATAACTTGAAAATCTTAGCTCAAACAGCTGCAAATCCTGTTTTCCCAGCACGGGGACCTTGAGTTCTATAAGATAAAGCCATAAACATGTTTGTCTGAGTCTTCTATCAAAAGTTACAGCTATTTATATGAAGTTGTACAAAAACGCTTTATTTCGCCAAGACAATGCGTTTCTCACTGTTACATGCATTTGAATGGGGAACTCGACCGAAACAAAGTATAGGTTTTCATTATGTGTATAACTTGGAAATCTTAGCTCAAACAGCTGCAAATCCTGTTTTCCCAGCACGGGGACCTTGAGTTCTATAAGATAAAGCCATAAACATGTGTATACTAGTCTTCTATCAAAAGTTACAGCTATTTATATGAAGTTGTACAAAAACGCTTTATTTCGCCAAGACAATGCGTTTCTCACTGTTACATGCATTTGAATGGGGAACTCGACCGAAACAAAGTATAGGTTTTCATTATGTGTATAACTTGGAAATCTTAGCTCAAACAGCTGCAAAACCTTTTTGCCCAGCACGGGGACCTTGAGTTCTATAAGATAAAGCCATAAACATGTGTATACTAGTCTTCTATCAAAAGTTACAGCTATTTATATGAAGTTGTACAAAAACGCTTTATTTCGCCAAGACAATGCGTTTCTCACTGTTACATGCATTTGAATGGGGAACTCGACCGAAACAAAGTATAGGTTTTCATTATGTGTATAACTTGAAAATCTTAGCTCAAACAGCTGCAAATCCTGTTTTCCCAGCACGGGGACCTTGAGTTCTATAAGATAAAGCCATAAACATGTTTGTCTGAGTCTTCTATCAAAAGTTACAGCTATTTATATGAAGTTGTACAAAAACGCTTTATTTCGCCAAGACAATGCGTTTCTCACTGTTACATGCATTTGAATGGGGAACTCGACCGAAACAAAGTATAGGTTTTCATTATGTGTATAACTTGAAAATCTTAGCTCAAACAGCTGCAAATCCTGTTTTCCCAGCACGGGGACCTTGAGGTCTATAAGATAAAGCCATAAACATGTGTATACTAGTCTTCTATCAAAAGTTACAGCTATTTATATGAAGTTGTACAAAAACGCTTTATTTCGCCAAGACAATGCGTTTCTCACTGTTACATGCATTTGAATGGGGAACTCGACCGAAACAAAGTATAGGTTTTCATTATGTGTATAACTTGGAAATCTTAGCTCAAACAGCTGCAAAACCTTTTTGCCCAGCACGGGGACCTTGAGTTCTATAAGATAAAGCCATAAACATGTGTATACTAGTCTTCTATCAAAAGTTACAGCTATTTATATGAAGTTGTACAAAAACGCTTTATTTCGCCAAGACAATGCGTTTCTCACTGTTACATGCATTTGAATGGGAACTCGACCGAAACAAAGTATAGGTTTTCATTATGTGTATAACTTGAAAATCTTAGCTCAAACAGCTGCAAATCCTGTTTTCCCAGCACGGGGACCTTGAGTTCTATAAGATAAAGCCATAAACATGTTTGTCTGAGTCTTCTATCAAAAGTTACAGCTATTTATATGAAGTTGTACAAAAACGCTTTATTTCGCCAAGACAATGCGTTTCTCACTGTTACATGCATTTGAATGGGGAACTCGACCGAAACAAAGTATAGGTTTTCATTATGTGTATAACTTGAAAATCTTAGCTCAAACAGCTGCAAATCCTGTTTTCCCAGCACGGGGACCTTGAGTTCTATAAGATAAAGCCATAAACATGTGTATACTAGTCTTCTATCAAAAGTTACAGCTATTTATATGAAGTTGTACAAAAACGCTTTATTTCGCCAAGACAATGCGTTTCTCACTGTTACATGCATTTGAATGGGGAACTCGACCGAAACAAAGTATAGGTTTTCATTATGTGTATAACTTGAAAATCTTAGCTCAAACAGCTGCAAATCCTGTTTTCCCAGCACGGGGACCTTGAGTTCTATAAGATAAAGCCATAAACATGTGTATACTAGTCTTCTATCAAAAGTTACAGCGATTTATATGAAGTTGTACAAAAACGCTTTATTTCGCCAAGACAATGCGTTTCTCACTGTTACATGCATTTGAATGGGGAACTCGACCGAAACAAAGTATAGGTTTTCATTATGTGTATAACTTGAAAATCTTAGCTCAAACAGCTGCAAATCCTGTTTTCCCAGCACGGGGACCTTGAGTTCTATAAGATAAAGCCATAAACATGTGTATACTAGTCTTCTATCAAAAGTTACAGCTATTTATATGAAGTTGTACAAAAACGCTTTATTTCGCCAAGACAATGCGTTTCTCACTGTTACATGCATTTGAATGGGGAACTCGACCGAAACAAAGTATAGGTTTTCATTATGTGTATAACTTGAAAATCTTAGCTCAAACAGCTGCAAATCCTGTTTTCCCAGCACGGGGACCTTGAGTTCTATAAGATAAAGCCATAAACATGTTTGTCTGAGTCTTCTATCAAAAGTTACAGCTATTTATATGAAGTTGTACAAAAACGCTTTATTTCGCCAAGACAATGCGTTTCTCACTGTTACATGCATTTGAATGGGGAACTCGACCGAAACAAAGTATAGGTTTTCATTATGTGTATAACTTGGAAATCTTAGCTCAAACAGCTGCAAAACCTTTTTGCCCAGCACGGGGACCTTGAGTTCTATAAGATAAAGCCATAAACATGTGTATACTAGTCTTCTATCAAAAGTTACAGCTATTTATATGAAGTTGTACAAAAACGCTTTATTTCGCCAAGACAATGCGTTTCTCACTGTTACATGCATTTGAATGGGGAACTCGACCGAAACAAAGTATAGGTTTTCATTATGTGTATAACTTGAAAATCTTAGCTCAAACAGCTGCAAATCCTGTTTTCCCAGCACGGGGACCTTGAGTTCTATAAGATAAAGCCATAAACATGTTTGTCTGAGTCTTCTATCAAAAGTTACAGCTATTTATATGAAGTTGTACAAAAACGCTTTATTTCGCCAAGACAATGCGTTTCTCACTGTTACATGCATTTGAATGGGGAACTCGACCGAAACAAAGTATAGGTTTTCATTATGTGTATAACTTGGAAATCTTAGCTCAAACAGCTGCAAAACCTTTTTGCCAGCACGGGGACCTTGAGTTCTATAAGATAAAGCCATAAACATGTGTATACTAGTCTTCTATCAAAAGTTACAGCTATTTATATGAAGTTGTACAAAAACGCTTTATTTCGCCAAGACAATGCGTTTCTCACTGTTACATGCATTTGAATGGGGAACTCGACCGAAACAAAGTATAGGTTTTCATTATGTGTATAACTTGAAAATCTTAGCTCAAACAGCTGCAAATCCTGTTTTCCCAGCACGGGGACCTTGAGTTCTATAAGATAAAGCCATAAACATGTGTATACTAGTCTTCTATCAAAAGTTACAGCTATTTATATGAAGTTGTACAAAAACGCTTTATTTCGCCAAGACAATGCGTTTCTCACTGTTACATGCATTTGAATGGGGAACTCGACCGAAACAAAGTATAGGTTTTCATTATGTGTATAACTTGGAAATCTTAGCTCAAACAGCTGCAAAACCTTTTTGCCCAGCACGGGGACCTTGAGTTCTATAAGATAAAGCCATAAACATGTGTATACTAGTCTTCTATCAAAAGTTACAGCTATTTATATGAAGTTGTACAAAAACGCTTTATTTCGCCAAGACAATGCGTTTCTCACTGTTACATGCATTTGAATGGGGAACTCGACCGAAACAAAGTATAGGTTTTCATTATGTGTATAACTTGAAAATCTTAGCTCAAACAGCTGCAAATCCTGTTTTCCCAGCACGGGGACCTTGAGTTCTATAAGATAAAGCCATAAACATGTTTGTCTGAGTCTTCTATCAAAAGTTACAGCTATTTATATGAAGTTGTACAAAAACGCTTTATTTCGCCAAGACAATGCGTTTCTCACTGTTACATGCATTTGAATGGGGAACTCGACCGAAACAAAGTATAGGTTTTCATTATGTGTATAACTTGGAAATCTTAGCTCAAACAGCTGCAAAACCTTTTTGCCCAGCACGGGGACCTTGAGTTCTATAAGATAAAGCCATAAACATGTGTATACTAGTCTTCTATCAAAAGTTACAGCTATTTATATGAAGTTGTACAAAAACGCTTTATTTCGCCAAGACAATGCGTTTCTCACTGTTACATGCATTTGAATGGGGAACTCGACCGAAACAAAGTATAGGTTTTCATTATGTGTATAACTTGAAAATCTTAGCTCAAACAGCTGCAAATCCTGTTTTCCCAGCACGGGGACCTTGAGTTCTATAAGATAAAGCCATAAACATGTGTATACTAGTCTTCTATCAAAAGTTACAGCTATTTATATGAAGTTGTACAAAAACGCTTTATTTCGCCAAGACAATGCGTTTCTCACTGTTACATGCATTTGAATGGGGAACTCGACCGAAACAAAGTATAGGTTTTCATTATGTGTATAACTTGGAAATCTTAGCTCAAACAGCTGCAAAACCTTTTTGCCCAGCACGGGGACCTTGAGTTCTATAAGATAAAGCCATAAACATGTGTATACTAGTCTTCTATCAAAAGTTACAGCTATTTATATGAAGTTGTACAAAAACGCTTTATTTCGCCAAGACAATGCGTTTCTCACTGTTACATGCATTTGAATGGGGAACTCGACCGAAACAAAGTATAGGTTTTCATTATGTGTATAACTTGAAAATCTTAGCTCAAACAGCTGCAAATCCTGTTTTCCCAGCACGGGGACCTTGAGTTCTATAAGATAAAGCCATAAACATGTTTGTCTGAGTCTTCTATCAAAAGTTACAGCTATTTATATGAAGTTGTACAAAAACGCTTTATTTCGCCAAGACAATGCGTTTCTCACTGTTACATGCATTTGAATGGGGAACTCGACCGAAACAAAGTATAGGTTTTCATTATGTGTATAACTTGGAAATCTTAGCTCAAACAGCTGCAAAACCTTTTTGCCCAGCACGGGGACCTTGAGTTCTATAAGATAAAGCCATAAACATGTTTGTCTGAGTCTTCTATCAAAAGTTACAGCTATTTATATGAAGTTGTACAAAAACGCTTTATTTCGCCAAGACAATGCGTTTCTCACTGTTACATGCATTTGAATGGGGAACTCGACCGGAAACAAAGTATAGGTTTTCATTATGTGTATAACTTGGAAATCTTAGCTCAAACAGCTGCAAATCCTGTTTTCCCAGCACGGGGACCTTGAGTTCTATAAGATAAAGCCATAAACATGTGTATACTAGTCTTCTATCAAAAGTTACAGCTATTTATATGAAGTTGTACAAAAACGCTTTATTTCGCCAAGACAATGCGTTTCTCACTGTTACATGCATTTGAATGGGGAACTCGACCGAAACAAAGTATAGGTTTTCATTATGTGTATAACTTGGAAATCTTAGCTCAAACAGCTGCAAAACCTTTTTGCCCAGCACGGGGACCTTGAGTTCTATAAGATAAAGCCATAAACATGTGTATACTAGTCTTCTATCAAAAGTTACAGCTATTTATATGAAGTTGTACAAAAACGCTTTATTTCGCCAAGACAATGCGTTTCTCACTGTTACATGCATTTGAATGGGGAACTCGACCGAAACAAAGTATAGGTTTTCATTATGTGTATAACTTGAAAATCTTAGCTCAAACAGCTGCAAATCCTGTTTTCCCAGCACGGGGACCTTGAGTTCTATAAGATAAAGCCATAAACATGTGTATACTAGTCTTCTATCAAAAGTTACAGCTATTTATATGAAGTTGTACAAAAACGCTTTATTTCGCCAAGACAATGCGTTTCTCACTGTTACATGCATTTGAATGGGGAACTCGACCGAAACAAAGTATAGGTTTTCATTATGTGTATAACTTGGAAATCTTAGCTCAAACAGCTGCAAAACCTTTTTGCCCAGCACGGGGACCTTGAGTTCTATAAGATAAAGCCATAAACATGTGTATACTAGTCTTCTATCAAAAGTTACAGCTATTTATATGAAGTTGTACAAAAACGCTTTATTTCGCCAAGACAATGCGTTTCTCACTGTTACATGCATTTGAATGGGGAACTCGACCGAAACAAAGTATAGGTTTTCATTATGTGTATAACTTGGAAATCTTAGCTCAAACAGCTGCAAAACCTTTTTGCCCAGCACGGGGACCTTGAGTTCTATAAGATAAAGCCATAAACATGTGTATACTAGTCTTCTATCAAAAGTTACAGCTATTTATATGAAGTTGTACAAAAACGCTTTATTTCGCCAAGACAATGCGTTTCTCACTGTTACATGCATTTGAATGGGGAACTCGACCGAAACAAAGTATAGGTTTTCATTATGTGTATAACTTGAAAATCTTAGCTCAAACAGCTGCAAATCCTGTTTTCCCAGCACGGGGACCTTGAGTTCTATAAGATAAAGCCATAAACATGTGTATACTAGTCTTCTATCAAAAGTTACAGCTATTTATATGAAGTTGTACAAAAACGCTTTATTTCGCCAAGACAATGCGTTTCTCACTGTTACATGCATTTGAATGGGGAACTCGACCGAAACAAAGTATAGGTTTTCATTATGTGTATAACTTGGAAATCTTAGCTCAAACAGCTGCAAAACCTTTTTGCCCAGCACGGGGACCTTGAGTTCTATAAGATAAAGCCATAAACATGTGTATACTAGTCTTCTATCAAAAGTTACAGCTATTTATATGAAGTTGTACAAAAACGCTTTATTTCGCCAAGACAATGCGTTTCTCACTGTTACATGCATTTGAATGGGGAACTCGACCGAAACAAAGTATAGGTTTTCATTATGTGTATAACTTGGAAATCTTAGCTCAAACAGCTGCAAAACCTTTTTGCCCAGCACGGGGACCTTGAGTTCTATAAGATAAAGCCATAAACATGTGTATACTAGTCTTCTATCAAAAGTTACAGCTATTTATATGAAGTTGTACAAAAACGCTTTATTTCGCCAAGACAATGCGTTTCTCACTGTTACATGCATTTGAATGGGGAACTCGACCGAAACAAAGTATAGGTTTTCATTATGTGTATAACTTGAAAATCTTAGCTCAAACAGCTGCAAATCCTGTTTTCCCAGCACGGGGACCTTGAGTTCTATAAGATAAAGCCATAAACATGTGTATACTAGTCTTCTATCAAAAGTTACAGCTATTTATATGAAGTTGTACAAAAACGCTTTATTTCGCCAAGACAATGCGTTTCTCACTGTTACATGCATTTGAATGGGGAACTCGACCGAAACAAAGTATAGGTTTTCATTATGTGTATAACTTGAAAATCTTAGCTCAAACAGCTGCAAATCCTGTTTTCCCAGCACGGGGACCTTGAGTTCTATAAGATAAAGCCATAAACATGTTTGTCTGAGTCTTCTATCAAAAGTTACAGCTATTTATATGAAGTTGTACAAAAACGCTTTATTTCGCCAAGACAATGCGTTTCTCACTGTTACATGCATTTGAATGGGGAACTCGACCGAAACAAAGTATAGGTTTTCATTATGTGTATAACTTGGAAATCTTAGCTCAAACAGCTGCAAAACCTTTTTGCCCAGCACGGGGACCTTGAGTTCTATAAGATAAAGCCATAAACATGTGTATACTAGTCTTCTATCAAAAGTTACAGCTATTTATATGAAGTTGTACAAAAACGCTTTATTTCGCCAAGACAATGCGTTTCTCACTGTTACATGCATTTGAATGGGGAACTCGACCGAAACAAAGTATAGGTTTTCATTATGTGTATAACTTGAAAATCTTAGCTCAAACAGCTGCAAATCCTGTTTTCCCAGCACGGGGACCTTGAGTTCTATAAGATAAAGCCATAAACATGTTTGTCTGAGTCTTCTATCAAAAGTTACAGCTATTTATATGAAGTTGTACAAAAACGCTTTATTTCGCCAAGACAATGCGTTTCTCACTGTTACATGCATTTGAATGGGGAACTCGACCGAAACAAAGTATAGGTTTTCATTATGTGTATAACATGGAAATCTTAGCTCAAACAGCTGCAAAACCTTTTTGCCCAGCACGGGGACCTTGAGTTCTATAAGATAAAGCCATAAACATGTGTATACTAGTCTTCTATCAAAAGTTACAGCTATTTATATGAAGTTGTACAAAAACGCTTTATTTCGCCAAGACAATGCGTTTCTCACTGTTACATGCATTTGAATGGGGAACTCGACCGAAACAAAGTATAGGTTTTCATTATGTGTATAACTTGGAAATCTTAGCTCAAACAGCTGCAAAACCTTTTTGCCCAGCACGGGGACCTTGAGTTCTATAAGATAAAGCCATAAACATGTGTATACTAGTCTTCTATCAAAAGTTACAGCTATTTATATGAAGTTGTACAAAAACGCTTTATTTCGCCAAGACAATGCGTTTCTCACTGTTACATGCATTTGAATGGGGAACTCGACCGAAACAAAGTATAGGTTTTCATTATGTGTATAACTTGAAAATCTTAGCTCAAACAGCTGCAAATCCTGTTTTCCCAGCACGGGGACCTTGAGTTCTATAAGATAAAGCCATAAACATGTGTATACTAGTCTTCTATCAAAAGTTACAGCTATTTATATGAAGTTGTACAAAAACGCTTTATTTCGCCAAGACAATGCGTTTCTCACTGTTACATGCATTTGAATGGGGAACTCGACCGAAACAAAGTATAGGTTTTCATTATGTGTATAACTTGAAAATCTTAGCTCAAACAGCTGCAAATCCTGTTTTCCCAGCACGGGGACCTTGAGTTCTATAAGATAAAGCCATAAACATGTTTGTCTGAGTCTTCTATCAAAAGTTACAGCTATTTATATGAAGTTGTACAAAAACGCTTTATTTCGCCAAGACAATGCGTTTCTCACTGTTACATGCATTTGAATGGGGAACTCGACCGAAACAAAGTATAGGTTTTCATTATGTGTATAACTTGGAAATCTTAGCTCAAACAGCTGCAAAACCTTTTTGCCCAGCACGGGGACCTTGAGTTCTATAAGATAAAGCCATAAACATGTGTATACTAGTCTTCTACCAAAAGTTACAGCTATTTATATGAAGTTGTACAAAAACGCTTTATTTCGCCAAGACAATGCGTTTCTCACTGTTACATGCATTTGAATGGGGAACTCGACCGAAACAAAGTATAGGTTTTCATTATGTGTATAACTTGAAAATCTTAGCTCAAACAGCTGCAAATCCTGTTTTCCCAGCACGGGGACCTTGAGTTCTATAAGATAAAGCCATAAACATGTTTGTCTGAGTCTTCTATCAAAAGTTACAGCTATTTATATGAAGTTGTACAAAAACGCTTTATTTCGCCAAGACAATGCGTTTCTCACTGTTACATGCATTTGAATGGGGAACTCGACCGAAAAAAAGTATAGGTTTTCATTATGTGTATAACATGGAAATCTTAGCTCAAACAGCTGCAAAACCTTTTTGCCCAGCACGGGGACCTTGGGTTCTATAAGATAAAGCCATAAACATGTGTATACTAGTCTTCTATCAAAAGTTACAGCTATTTATATGAAGTTGTACAAAAACGCTTTATTTCGCCAAGACAATGCGTTTCTCACTGTTACATGCATTTGAATGGGGAACTCGACCGAAACAAAGTATAGGTTTTCATTATGTGTATAACTTGGAAATCTTAGCTCAAACAGCTGCAAAACCTTTTTGCCCAGCACGGGGACCTTGAGTTCTATAAGATAAAGCCATAAACATGTGTATACTAGTCTTCTATCAAAAGTTACAGCTATTTATATGAAGTTGTACAAAAACGCTTTATTTCGCCAAGACAATGCGTTTCTCACTGTTACATGCATTTGAATGGGGAACTCGACCGAAACAAAGTATAGGTTTTCATTATGTGTATAACTTGAAAATCTTAGCTCAAACAGCTGCAAATCATGTTTTCCCAGCACGGGGACCTTGAGTTCTATAAGATAAAGCCATAAACATGTGTATACTAGTCTTCTATCAAAAGTTACAGCGATTTATATGAAGTTGTACAAAAACGCTTTATTTCGCCAAGACAATGCGTTTCTCACTGTTACATGCATTTGAATGGGGAACTCGACCGAAACAAAGTATAGGTTTTCATTATGTGTATAACTTGAAAATCTTAGCTCAAACAGCTGCAAATCATGTTTTCCCAGCACGGGGACCTTGAGTTCTATAAGATAAAGCCATAAACATGTGTATACTAGTCTTCTATCAAAAGTTACAGCTATTTATATGAAGTTGTACAAAAACGCTTTATTTCGCCAAGACAATGCGTTTCTCACTGTTACATGCATTTGAATGGGGAACTCGACCGAAACAAAGTATAGGTTTTCATTATGTGTATAACTTGGAAATCTTAGCTCAAACAGCTGCAAAACCTTTTTGCCCAGCACGGGGACCTTGAGTTCTATAAGATAAAGCCATAAACATGTGTATACTAGTCTTCTATCAAAAGTTACAGCTATTTATATGAAGTTGTACAAAAACGCTTTATTTCGCCAAGACAATGCGTTTCTCACTGTTACATGCATTTGAATGGGGAACTCGACCGAAACAAAGTATAGGTTTTCATTATGTGTATAACTTGAAAATCTTAGCTCAAACAGCTGCAAATCCTGTTTTCCCAGCACGGGGACCTTGAGTTCTATAAGATAAAGCCATAAACATGTTTGTCTGAGTCTTCTATCAAAAGTTACAGCTATTTATATGAAGTTGTACAAAAACGCTTTATTTCGCCAAGACAATGCGTTTCTCACTGTTACATGCATTTGAATGGGGAACTCGACCGAAACAAAGTATAGGTTTTCATTATGTGTATAACTTGGAAATCTTAGCTCAAACAGCTGCAAATCCTGTTTTCCCAGCACGGGGACCTTGAGTTCTATAAGATAAAGCCATAAACATGTGTATACTAGTCTTCTATCAAAAGTTACAGCTATTTATATGAAGTTGTACAAAAACGCTTTATTTCGCCAAGACAATGCGTTTCTCACTGTTACATGCATTTGAATGGGGAACTCGACCGAAACAAAGTATAGGTTTTCATTATGTGTATAACTTGGAAATCTTAGCTCAAACAGCTGCAAAACCTTTTTGCCCAGCACGGGGACCTTGAGTTCTATAAGATAAAGCCATAAACATGTGTATACTAGTCTTCTATCAAAAGTTACAGCTATTTATATGAAGTTGTACAAAAACGCTTTATTTCGCCAAGACAATGCGTTTCTCACTGTTACATGCATTTGAATGGGGAACTCGACCGAAACAAAGTATAGGTTTTCATTATGTGTATAACTTGAAAATCTTAGCTCAAACAGCTGCAAATCCTGTTTTCCCAGCACGGGGACCTTGAGTTCTATAAGATAAAGCCATAAACATGTTTGTCTGAGTCTTCTATCAAAAGTTACAGCTATTTATATGAAGTTGTACAAAAACGCTTTATTTCGCCAAGACAATGCGTTTCTCACTGTTACATGCATTTGAATGGGGAACTCGACCGAAACAAAGTATAGGTTTTCATTATGTGTATAACTTGAAAATCTTAGCTCAAACAGCTGCAAATCATGTTTTCCCAGCACGGGGACCTTGAGGTCTATAAGATAAAGCCATAAACATGTGTATACTAGTCTTCTATCAAAAGTTACAGCTATTTATATGAAGTTGTACAAAAACGCTTTATTTCGCCAAGACAATGCGTTTCTCACTGTTACATGCATTTGAATGGGGAACTCGACCGAAACAAAGTATAGGTTTTCATTATGTGTATAACTTGGAAATCTTAGCTCAAACAGCTGCAAAACCTTTTTGCCCAGCACGGGGACCTTGAGTTCTATAAGATAAAGCCATAAACATGTGTATACTAGTCTTCTATCAAAAGTTACAGCTATTTATATGAAGTTGTACAAAAACGCTTTATTTCGCCAAGACAATGCGTTTCTCACTGTTACATGCATTTGAATGGGGAACTCGACCGAAACAAAGTATAGGTTTTCATTATGTGTATAACTTGAAAATCTTAGCTCAAACAGCTGCAAATCCTGTTTTCCCAGCACGGGGACCTTGAGTTCTATAAGATAAAGCCATAAACATGTGTATACTAGTCTTCTATCAAAAGTTACAGCTATTTATATGAAGTTGTACAAAAACGCTTTATTTCGCCAAGACAATGCGTTTCTCACTGTTACATGCATTTGAATGGGGAACTCGACCGAAACAAAGTATAGGTTTTCATTATGTGTATAACTTGGAAATCTTAGCTCAAACAGCTGCAAAACCTTTTTGCCAAGCACGGGGACCTTGAGTTCTATAAGATAAAGCCATAAACATGTGTATACTAGTCTTCTATCAAAAGTTACAGCTATTTATATGAAGTTGTACAAAAACGCTTTATTTCGCCAAGACAATGCGTTTCTCACTGTTACATGCATTTGAATGGGGAACTCGACCGAAACAAAGTATAGGTTTTCATTATGTGTATAACTTGAAAATCTTAGCTCAAACAGCTGCAAATCCTGTTTTCCCAGCACGGGGACCTTGAGTTCTATAAGATAAAGCCATAAACATGTGTATACTAGTCTTCTATCAAAAGTTACAGCTATTTATATGAAGTTGTACAAAAACGCTTTATTTCGCCAAGACAATGCGTTTCTCACTGTTACATGCATTTGAATGGGGAACTCGACCGAAACAAAGTATAGGTTTTCATTATGTGTATAACTTGAAAATCTTAGCTCAAACAGCTGCAAATCCTGTTTTCCCAGCACGGGGACCTTGAGTTCTATAAGATAAAGCCATAAACATGTTTGTCTGAGTCTTCTATCAAAAGTTACAGCTATTTATATGAAGTTGTACAAAAACGCTTTATTTCGCCAAGACAATGCGTTTCTCACTGTTACATGCATTTGAATGGGGAACTCGACCGAAACAAAGTATAGGTTTTCATTATGTGTATAACTTGGAAATCTTAGCTCAAACAGCTGCAAAACCTTTTTGCCCAGCACGGGGACCTTGAGTTCTATAAGATAAAGCCATAAACATGTGTATACTAGTCTTCTATCAAAAGTTACAGCTATTTATATGAAGTTGTACAAAAACGCTTTATTTCGCCAAGACAATGCGTTTCTCACTGTTACATGCATTTGAATGGGGAACTCGACCGAAACAAAGTATAGGTTTTCATTATGTGTATAACTTGAAAATCTTAGCTCAAACAGCTGCAAATCCTGTTTTCCCAGCACGGGGACCTTGAGTTCTATAAGATAAAGCCATAAACATGTTTGTCTGAGTCTTCTATCAAAAGTTACAGCTATTTATATGAAGTTGTACAAAAACGCTTTATTTCGCCAAGACAATGCGTTTCTCACTGTTACATGCATTTGAATGGGGAACTCGACCGAAAAAAAGTATAGGTTTTCATTATGTGTATAACATGGAAATCTTAGCTCAAACAGCTGCAAAACCTTTTTGCCCAGCACGGGGACCTTGAGTTCTATAAGATAAAGCCATAAACATGTGTATACTAGTCTTCTATCAAAAGTTACAGCTATTTATATGAAGTTGTACAAAAACGCTTTATTTCGCCAAGACAATGCGTTTCTCACTGTTACATGCATTTGAATGGGGAACTCGACCGAAACAAAGTATAGGTTTTCATTATGTGTATAACTTGGAAATCTTAGCTCAAACAGCTGCAAAACCTTTTTGCCCAGCACGGGGACCTTGAGTTCTATAAGATAAAGCCATAAACATGTGTATACTAGTCTTCTATCAAAAGTTACAGCTATTTATATGAAGTTGTACAAAAACGCTTTATTTCGCCAAGACAATGCGTTTCTCACTGTTACATGCATTTGAATGGGGAACTCGACCGAAACAAAGTATAGGTTTTCATTATGTGTATAACTTGAAAATCTTAGCTCAAACAGCTGCAAATCATGTTTTCCCAGCACGGGGACCTTGAGTTCTATAAGATAAAGCCATAAACATGTGTATACTAGTCTTCTATCAAAAGTTACAGCGATTTATATGAAGTTGTACAAAAACGCTTTATTTCGCCAAGACAATGCGTTTCTCACTGTTACATGCATTTGAATGGGGAACTCGACCGAAACAAAGTATAGGTTTTCATTATGTGTATAACTTGAAAATCTTAGCTCAAACAGCTGCAAATCATGTTTTCCCAGCACGGGGACCTTGAGTTCTATAAGATAAAGCCATAAACATGTGTATACTAGTCTTCTATCAAAAGTTACAGCTATTTATATGAAGTTGTACAAAAACGCTTTATTTCGCCAAGACAATGCGTTTCTCACTGTTACATGCATTTGAATGGGGAACTCGACCGAAACAAAGTATAGGTTTTCATTATGTGTATAACTTGGAAATCTTAGCTCAAACAGCTGCAAAACCTTTTTGCCCAGCACGGGGACCTTGAGTTCTATAAGATAAAGCCATAAACATGTGTATACTAGTCTTCTATCAAAAGTTACAGCTATTTATATGAAGTTGTACAAAAACGCTTTATTTCGCCAAGACAATGCGTTTCTCACTGTTACATGCATTTGAATGGGGAACTCGACCGAAACAAAGTATAGGTTTTCATTATGTGTATAACTTGAAAATCTTAGCTCAAACAGCTGCAAATCCTGTTTTCCCAGCACGGGGACCTTGAGTTCTATAAGATAAAGCCATAAACATGTTTGTCTGAGTCTTCTATCAAAAGTTACAGCTATTTATATGAAGTTGTACAAAAACGCTTTATTTCGCCAAGACAATGCGTTTCTCACTGTTACATGCATTTGAATGGGGAACTCGACCGAAACAAAGTATAGGTTTTCATTATGTGTATAACTTGGAAATCTTAGCTCAAACAGCTGCAAATCCTGTTTTCCCAGCACGGGGACCTTGAGTTCTATAAGATAAAGCCATAAACATGTGTATACTAGTCTTCTATCAAAAGTTACAGCTATTTATATGAAGTTGTACAAAAACGCTTTATTTCGCCAAGACAATGCGTTTCTCACTGTTACATGCATTTGAATGGGGAACTCGACCGAAACAAAGTATAGGTTTTCATTATGTGTATAACTTGGAAATCTTAGCTCAAACAGCTGCAAAACCTTTTTGCCCAGCACGGGGACCTTGAGTTCTATAAGATAAAGCCATAAACATGTGTATACTAGTCTTCTATCAAAAGTTACAGCTATTTATATGAAGTTGTACAAAAACGCTTTATTTCGCCAAGACAATGCGTTTCTCACTGTTACATGCATTTGAATGGGGAACTCGACCGAAACAAAGTATAGGTTTTCATTATGTGTATAACTTGAAAATCTTAGCTCAAACAGCTGCAAATCCTGTTTTCCCAGCACGGGGACCTTGAGTTCTATAAGATAAAGCCATAAACATGTTTGTCTGAGTCTTCTATCAAAAGTTACAGCTATTTATATGAAGTTGTACAAAAACGCTTTATTTCGCCAAGACAATGCGTTTCTCACTGTTACATGCATTTGAATGGGGAACTCGACCGAAACAAAGTATAGGTTTTCATTATGTGTATAACTTGAAAATCTTAGCTCAAACAGCTGCAAATCATGTTTTCCCAGCACGGGGACCTTGAGGTCTATAAGATAAAGCCATAAACATGTGTATACTAGTCTTCTATCAAAAGTTACAGCTATTTATATGAAGTTGTACAAAAACGCTTTATTTCGCCAAGACAATGCGTTTCTCACTGTTACATGCATTTGAATGGGGAACTCGACCGAAACAAAGTATAGGTTTTCATTATGTGTATAACTTGGAAATCTTAGCTCAAACAGCTGCAAAACCTTTTTGCCCAGCACGGGGACCTTGAGTTCTATAAGATAAAGCCATAAACATGTGTATACTAGTCTTCTATCAAAAGTTACAGCTATTTATATGAAGTTGTACAAAAACGCTTTATTTCGCCAAGACAATGCGTTTCTCACTGTTACATGCATTTGAATGGGGAACTCGACCGAAACAAAGTATAGGTTTTCATTATGTGTATAACTTGAAAATCTTAGCTCAAACAGCTGCAAATCCTGTTTTCCCAGCACGGGGACCTTGAGTTCTATAAGATAAAGCCATAAACATGTTTGTCTGAGTCTTCTATCAAAAGTTACAGCTATTTATATGAAGTTGTACAAAAACGCTTTATTTCGCCAAGACAATGCGTTTCTCACTGTTACATGCATTTGAATGGGGAACTCGACCGAAAAAAAGTATAGGTTTTCATTATGTGTATAACATGGAAATCTTAGCTCAAACAGCTGCAAAACCTTTTTGCCCAGCACGGGGACCTTGAGTTCTATAAGATAAAGCCATAAACATGTGTATACTAGTCTTCTATCAAAAGTTACAGCTATTTATATGAAGTTGTACAAAAACGCTTTATTTCGCCAAGACAATGCGTTTCTCACTGTTACATGCATTTGAATGGGGAACTCGACCGAAACAAAGTATAGGTTTTCATTATGTGTATAACTTGGAAATCTTAGCTCAAACAGCTGCAAAACCTTTTTGCCCAGCACGGGGACCTTGAGTTCTATAAGATAAAGCCATAAACATGTGTATACTAGTCTTCTATCAAAAGTTACAGCTATTTATATGAAGTTGTACAAAAACGCTTTATTTCGCCAAGACAATGCGTTTCTCACTGTTACATGCATTTGAATGGGGAACTCGACCGAAACAAAGTATAGGTTTTCATTATGTGTATAACTTGAAAATCTTAGCTCAAACAGCTGCAAATCATGTTTTCCCAGCACGGGGACCTTGAGTTCTATAAGATAAAGCCATAAACATGTGTATACTAGTCTTCTATCAAAAGTTACAGCGATTTATATGAAGTTGTACAAAAACGCTTTATTTCGCCAAGACAATGCGTTTCTCACTGTTACATGCATTTGAATGGGGAACTCGACCGAAACAAAGTATAGGTTTTCATTATGTGTATAACTTGAAAATCTTAGCTCAAACAGCTGCAAATCATGTTTTCCCAGCACGGGGACCTTGAGTTCTATAAGATAAAGCCATAAACATGTGTATACTAGTCTTCTATCAAAAGTTACAGCTATTTATATGAAGTTGTACAAAAACGCTTTATTTCGCCAAGACAATGCGTTTCTCACTGTTACATGCATTTGAATGGGGAACTCGACCGAAACAAAGTATAGGTTTTCATTATGTGTATAACTTGGAAATCTTAGCTCAAACAGCTGCAAAACCTTTTTGCCCAGCACGGGGACCTTGAGTTCTATAAGATAAAGCCATAAACATGTGTATACTAGTCTTCTATCAAAAGTTACAGCTATTTATATGAAGTTGTACAAAAACGCTTTATTTCGCCAAGACAATGCGTTTCTCACTGTTACATGCATTTGAATGGGGAACTCGACCGAAACAAAGTATAGGTTTTCATTATGTGTATAACTTGAAAATCTTAGCTCAAACAGCTGCAAATCCTGTTTTCCCAGCACGGGGACCTTGAGTTCTATAAGATAAAGCCATAAACATGTTTGTCTGAGTCTTCTATCAAAAGTTACAGCTATTTATATGAAGTTGTACAAAAACGCTTTATTTCGCCAAGACAATGCGTTTCTCACTGTTACATGCATTTGAATGGGGAACTCGACCGAAACAAAGTATAGGTTTTCATTATGTGTATAACTTGGAAATCTTAGCTCAAACAGCTGCAAATCCTGTTTTCCCAGCACGGGGACCTTGAGTTCTATAAGATAAAGCCATAAACATGTGTATACTAGTCTTCTATCAAAAGTTACAGCTATTTATATGAAGTTGTACAAAAACGCTTTATTTCGCCAAGACAATGCGTTTCTCACTGTTACATGCATTTGAATGGGGAACTCGACCGAAACAAAGTATAGGTTTTCATTATGTGTATAACTTGAAAATCTTAGCTCAAACAGCTGCAAATCCTGTTTTCCCAGCACGGGGACCTTGAGTTCTATAAGATAAAGCCATAAACATGTTTGTCTGAGTCTTCTATCAAAAGTTACAGCTATTTATATGAAGTTGTACAAAAACGCTTTATTTCGCCAAGACAATGCGTTTCTCACTGTTACATGCATTTGAATGGGGAACTCGACCGAAACAAAGTATAGGTTTTCATTATGTGTATAACTTGAAAATCTTAGCTCAAACAGCTGCAAATCCTGTTTTCCCAGCACGGGGACCTTGAGTTCTATAAGATAAAGCCATAAACATGTGTATACTAGTCTTCTATCAAAAGTTACAGCTATTTATATGAAGTTGTACAAAAACGCTTTATTTCGCCAAGACAATGCGTTTCTCACTGTTACATGCATTTGAATGGGGAACTCGACCGAAACAAAGTATAGGTTTTCATTATGTGTATAACTTGGAAATCTTAGCTCAAACAGCTGCAAAACCTTTTTGCCCAGCACGGGGACCTTGAGTTCTATAAGATAAAGCCATAAACATGTGTATACTAGTCTTCTATCAAAAGTTACAGCTATTTATATGAAGTTGTACAAAAACGCTTTATTTCGCCAAGACAATGCGTTTCTCACTGTTACATGCATTTGAATGGGGAACTCGACCGAAACAAAGTATAGGTTTTCATTATGTGTATAACTTGAAAATCTTAGCTCAAACAGCTGCAAATCCTGTTTTCCCAGCACGGGGACCTTGAGTTCTATAAGATAAAGCCATAAACATGTGTATACTAGTCTTCTATCAAAAGTTACAGCTATTTATATGAAGTTGTACAAAAACGCTTTATTTCGCCAAGACAATGCGTTTCTCACTGTTACATGCATTTGAATGGGGAACTCGACCGAAACAAAGTATAGGTTTTCATTATGTGTATAACATGGAAATCTTAGCTCAAACAGCTGCAAAACCTTTTTGCCCAGCACGGGGACCTTGAGTTCTATAAGATAAAGCCATAAACATGTGTATACTAGTCTTCTATCAAAAGTTACAGCTATTTATATGAAGTTGTACAAAAACGCTTTATTTCGCCAAGACAATGCGTTTCTCACTGTTACATGCATTTGAATGGGGAACTCGACCGAAACAAAGTATAGGTTTTCATTATGTGTATAACTTGGAAATCTTAGCTCAAACAGCTGCAAAACCTTTTTGCCCAGCACGGGGACCTTGAGTTCTATAAGATAAAGCCATAAACATGTGTATACTAGTCTTCTATCAAAAGTTACAGCTATTTATATGAAGTTGTACAAAAACGCTTTATTTCGCCAAGACAATGCGTTTCTCACTGTTACATGCATTTGAATGGGGAACTCGACCGAAACAAAGTATAGGTTTTCATTATGTGTATAACTTGAAAATCTTAGCTCAAACAGCTGCAAATCCTGTTTTCCCAGCACGGGGACCTTGAGTTCTATAAGATAAAGCCATAAACATGTGTATACTAGTCTTCTATCAAAAGTTACAGCTATTTATATGAAGTTGTACAAAAACGCTTTATTTCGCCAAGACAATGCGTTTCTCACTGTTACATGCATTTGAATGGGGAACTCGACCGAAACAAAGTATAGGTTTTCATTATGTGTATAACTTGAAAATCTTAGCTCAAACAGCTGCAAATCCTGTTTTCCCAGCACGGGGACCTTGAGTTCTATAAGATAAAGCCATAAACATGTTTGTCTGAGTCTTCTATCAAAAGTTACAGCTATTTATATGAAGTTGTACAAAAACGCTTTATTTCGCCAAGACAATGCGTTTCTCACTGTTACATGCATTTGAATGGGGAACTCGACCGAAACAAAGTATAGGTTTTCATTATGTGTATAACTTGGAAATCTTAGCTCAAACAGCTGCAAAACCTTTTTGCCCAGCACGGGGACCTTGAGTTCTATAAGATAAAGCCATAAACATGTGTATACTAGTCTTCTATCAAAAGTTACAGCTATTTATATGAAGTTGTACAAAAACGCTTTATTTCGCCAAGACAATGCGTTTCTCACTGTTACATGCATTTGAATGGGGAACTCGACCGAAACAAAGTATAGGTTTTCATTATGTGTATAACTTGAAAATCTTAGCTCAAACAGCTGCAAATCCTGTTTTCCCAGCACGGGGACCTTGAGTTCTATAAGATAAAGCCATAAACATGTTTGTCTGAGTCTTCTATCAAAAGTTACAGCTATTTATATGAAGTTGTACAAAAACGCTTTATTTCGCCAAGACAATGCGTTTCTCACTGTTACATGCATTTGAATGGGGAACTCGACCGAAACAAAGTATAGGTTTTCATTATGTGTATAACTTGGAAATCTTAGCTCAAACAGCTGCAAAACCTTTTTGCCCAGCACGGGGACCTTGAGTTCTATAAGATAAAGCCATAAACATGTGTATACTAGTCTTCTATCAAAAGTTACAGCTATTTATATGAAGTTGTACAAAAACGCTTTATTTCGCCAAGACAATGCGTTTCTCACTGTTACATGCATTTGAATGGGGAACTCGACCGAAACAAAGTATAGGTTTTCATTATGTGTATAACTTGGAAATCTTAGCTCAAACAGCTGCAAAACCTTTTTGCCCAGCACGGGGACCTTGAGTTCTATAAGATAAAGCCATAAACATGTGTATACTAGTCTTCTATCAAAAGTTACAGCTATTTATATGAAGTTGTACAAAAACGCTTTATTTCGCCAAGACAATGCGTTTCTCACTGTTACATGCATTTGAATGGGGAACTCGACCGAAACAAAGTATAGGTTTTCATTATGTGTATAACTTGAAAATCTTAGCTCAAACAGCTGCAAATCCTGTTTTCCCAGCACGGGGACCTTGAGTTCTATAAGATAAAGCCATAAACATGTGTATACTAGTCTTCTATCAAAAGTTACAGCTATTTATATGAAGTTGTACAAAAACGCTTTATTTCGCCAAGACAATGCGTTTCTCACTGTTACATGCATTTGAATGGGGAACTCGACCGAAACAAAGTATAGGTTTTCATTATGTGTATAACTTGAAAATCTTAGCTCAAACAGCTGCAAATCCTGTTTTCCCAGCACGGGGACCTTGAGTTCTATAAGATAAAGCCATAAACATGTGTATACTAGTCTTCTATCAAAAGTTACAGCTATTTATATGAAGTTGTACAAAAACGCTTTATTTCGCCAAGACAATGCGTTTCTCACTGTTACATGCATTTGAATGGGGAACTCGACCGAAACAAAGTATAGGTTTTCATTATGTGTATAACTTGGAAATCTTAGCTCAAACAGCTGCAAAACCTTTTTGCCCAGCACGGGGACCTTGAGTTCTATAAGATAAAGCCATAAACATGTGTATACTAGTCTTCTATCAAAAGTTACAGCTATTTATATGAAGTTGTACAAAAACGCTTTATTTCGCCAAGACAATGCGTTTCTCACTGTTACATGCATTTGAATGGGGAACTCGACCGAAACAAAGTATAGGTTTTCATTATGTGTATAACTTGAAAATCTTAGCTCAAACAGCTGCAAATCCTGTTTTCCCAGCACGGGGACCTTGAGTTCTATAAGATAAAGCCATAAACATGTTTGTCTGAGTCTTCTATCAAAAGTTACAGCTATTTATATGAAGTTGTACAAAAACGCTTTATTTCGCCAAGACAATGCGTTTCTCACTGTTACATGCATTTGAATGGGGAACTCGACCGAAACAAAGTATAGGTTTTCATTATGTGTATAACTTGGAAATCTTAGCTCAAACAGCTGCAAATCCTGTTTTCCCAGCACGGGGACCTTGAGTTCTATAAGATAAAGCCATAAACATGTGTATACTAGTCTTCTATCAAAAGTTACAGCTATTTATATGAAGTTGTACAAAAACGCTTTATTTCGCCAAGACAATGCGTTTCTCACTGTTACATGCATTTGAATGGGGAACTCGACCGAAACAAAGTATAGGTTTTCATTATGTGTATAACTTGGAAATCTTAGCTCAAACAGCTGCAAAACCTTTTTGCCCAGCACGGGGACCTTGAGTTCTATAAGATAAAGCCATAAACATGTGTATACTAGTCTTCTATCAAAAGTTACAGCTATTTATATGAAGTTGTACAAAAACGCTTTATTTCGCCAAGACAATGCGTTTCTCACTGTTACATGCATTTGAATGGGGAACTCGACCGAAACAAAGTATAGGTTTTCATTATGTGTATAACTTGAAAATCTTAGCTCAAACAGCTGCAAATCCTGTTTTCCCAGCACGGGGACCTTGAGTTCTATAAGATAAAGCCATAAACATGTTTGTCTGAGTCTTCTATCAAAAGTTACAGCTATTTATATGAAGTTGTACAAAAACGCTTTATTTCGCCAAGACAATGCGTTTCTCACTGTTACATGCATTTGAATGGGGAACTCGACCGAAACAAAGTATAGGTTTTCATTATGTGTATAACTTGAAAATCTTAGCTCAAACAGCTGCAAATCCTGTTTTCCCAGCACGGGGACCTTGAGTTCTATAAGATAAAGCCATAAACATGTGTATACTAGTCTTCTATCAAAAGTTACAGCTATTTATATGAAGTTGTACAAAAACGCTTTATTTCGCCAAGACAATGCGTTTCTCACTGTTACATGCATTTGAATGGGGAACTCGACCGAAACAAAGTATAGGTTTTCATTATGTGTATAACTTGGAAATCTTAGCTCAAACAGCTGCAAAACCTTTTTGCCCAGCACGGGGACCTTGAGTTCTATAAGATAAAGCCATAAACATGTGTATACTAGTCTTCTATCAAAAGTTACAGCTATTTATATGAAGTTGTACAAAAACGCTTTATTTCGCCAAGACAATGCGTTTCTCACTGTTACATGCATTTGAATGGGGAACTCGACCGAAACAAAGTATAGGTTTTCATTATGTGTATAACTTGAAAATCTTAGCTCAAACAGCTGCAAATCCTGTTTTCCCAGCACGGGGACCTTGAGTTCTATAAGATAAAGCCATAAACATGTTTGTCTGAGTCTTCTATCAAAAGTTACAGCTATTTATATGAAGTTGTACAAAAACGCTTTATTTCGCCAAGACAATGCGTTTCTCACTGTTACATGCATTTGAATGGGGAACTCGACCGAAACAAAGTATAGGTTTTCATTATGTGTATAACTTGGAAATCTTAGCTCAAACAGCTGCAAAACCTTTTTGCCCAGCACGGGGACCTTGAGTTCTATAAGATAAAGCCATAAACATGTGTATACTAGTCTTCTATCAAAAGTTACAGCTATTTATATGAAGTTGTACAAAAACGCTTTATTTCGCCAAGACAATGCGTTTCTCACTGTTACATGCATTTGAATGGGGAACTCGACCGAAACAAAGTATAGGTTTTCATTATGTGTATAACTTGAAAATCTTAGCTCAAACAGCTGCAAATCCTGTTTTCCCAGCACGGGGACCTTGAGTTCTATAAGATAAAGCCATAAACATGTTTGTCTGAGTCTTCTATCAAAAGTTACAGCTATTTATATGAAGTTGTACAAAAACGCTTTATTTCGCCAAGACAATGCGTTTCTCACTGTTACATGCATTTGAATGGGGAACTCGACCGAAACAAAGTATAGGTTTTCATTATGTGTATAACTTGGAAATCTTAGCTCAAACAGCTGCAAATCCTGTTTTCCCAGCACGGGGACCTTGAGTTCTATAAGATAAAGCCATAAACATGTGTATACTAGTCTTCTATCAAAAGTTACAGCTATTTATATGAAGTTGTACAAAAACGCTTTATTTCGCCAAGACAATGCGTTTCTCACTGTTACATGCATTTGAATGGGGAACTCGACCGAAACAAAGTATAGGTTTTCATTATGTGTATAACTTGAAAATCTTAGCTCAAACAGCTGCAAATCCTGTTTTCCCAGCACGGGGACCTTGAGTTCTATAAGATAAAGCCATAAACATGTTTCTCTGAGTCTTCTATCAAAAGTTACAGCTATTTATATGAAGTTGTACAAAAACGCTTTATTTCGCCAAGACAATGCGTTTCTCACTGTTACATGCATTTGAATGGGGAACTCGACCGAAACAAAGTATAGGTTTTCATTATGTGTATAACTTGGAAATCTTAGCTCAAACAGCTGCAAAACCTTTTTGCCCAGCACGGGGACCTTGAGTTCTATAAGATAAAGCCATAAACATGTGTATACTAGTCTTCTATCAAAAGTTACAGCTATTTATATGAAGTTGTACAAAAACGCTTTATTTCGCCAAGACAATGCGTTTCTCACTGTTACATGCATTTGAATGGGGAACTCGACCGAAACAAAGTATAGGTTTTCATTATGTGTATAACTTGAAAATCTTAGCTCAAACAGCTGCAAATCCTGTTTTCCCAGCACGGGGACCTTGAGTTCTATAAGATAAAGCCATAAACATGTGTATACTAGTCTTCTATCAAAAGTTACAGCTATTTATATGAAGTTGTACAAAAACGCTTTATTTCGCCAAGACAATGCGTTTCTCACTGTTACATGCATTTGAATGGGGAACTCGACCGAAACAAAGTATAGGTTTTCATTATGTGTATAACTTGGAAATCTTAGCTCAAACAGCTGCAAAACCTTTTTGCCCAGCACGGGGACCTTGAGTTCTATAAGATAAAGCCATAAACATGTGTATACTAGTCTTCTATCAAAAGTTACAGCTATTTATATGAAGTTGTACAAAAACGCTTTATTTCGCCAAGACAATGCGTTTCTCACTGTTACATGCATTTGAATGGGGAACTCGACCGAAACAAAGTATAGGTTTTCATTATGTGTATAACTTGAAAATCTTAGCTCAAACAGCTGCAAATCCTGTTTTCCCAGCACGGGGACCTTGAGTTCTATAAGATAAAGCCATAAACATGTTTGTCTGAGTCTTCTATCAAAAGTTACAGCTATTTATATGAAGTTGTACAAAAACGCTTTATTTCGCCAAGACAATGCGTTTCTCACTGTTACATGCATTTGAATGGGGAACTCGACCGAAACAAAGTATAGGTTTTCATTATGTGTATAACTTGGAAATCTTAGCTCAAACAGCTGCAAATCCTGTTTTCCCAGCACGGGGACCTTGAGTTCTATAAGATAAAGCCATAAACATGTGTATACTAGTCTTCTATCAAAAGTTACAGCTATTTATATGAAGTTGTACAAAAACGCTTTATTTCGCCAAGACAATGCGTTTCTCACTGTTACATGCATTTGAATGGGGAACTCGACCGAAACAAAGTATAGGTTTTCATTATGTGTATAACTTGAAAATCTTAGCTCAAACAGCTGCAAATCCTGTTTTCCCAGCACGGGGACCTTGAGTTCTATAAGATAAAGCCATAAACATGTTTGTCTGAGTCTTCTATCAAAAGTTACAGCTATTTATATGAAGTTGTACAAAAACGCTTTATTTCGCCAAGACAATGCGTTTCTCACTGTTACATGCATTTGAATGGGGAACTCGACCGAAACAAAGTATAGGTTTTCATTATGTGTATAACTTGGAAATCTTAGCTCAAACAGCTGCAAAACCTTTTTGCCCAGCACGGGGACCTTGAGTTCTATAAGATAAAGCCATAAACATGTGTATACTAGTCTTCTATCAAAAGTTACAGCTATTTATATGAAGTTGTACAAAAACGCTTTATTTCGCCAAGACAATGCGTTTCTCACTGTTACATGCATTTGAATGGGGAACTCGACCGAAACAAAGTATAGGTTTTCATTATGTGTATAACTTGAAAATCTTAGCTCAAACAGCTGCAAATCCTGTTTTCCCAGCACGGGGACCTTGAGTTCTATAAGATAAAGCCATAAACATGTTTGTCTGAGTCTTCTATCAAAAGTTACAGCTATTTATATGAAGTTGTACAAAAACGCTTTATTTCGCCAAGACAATGCGTTTCTCACTGTTACATGCATTTGAATGGGGAACTCGACCGAAACAAAGTATAGGTTTTCATTATGTGTATAACTTGGAAATCTTAGCTCAAACAGCTGCAAAACCTTTTTGCCCAGCACGGGGACCTTGAGTTCTATAAGATAAAGCCATAAACATGTGTATACTAGTCTTCTATCAAAAGTTACAGCTATTTATATGAAGTTGTACAAAACGCTTTATTTCGCCAAGACAATGCGTTTCTCACTGTTACATGCATTTGAATGGGGAACTCGACCGAAACAAAGTATAGGTTTTCATTATGTGTATAACTTGAAAATCTTAGCTCAAACAGCTGCAAATCCTGTTTTCCCAGCACGGGGACCTTGAGTTCTATAAGATAAAGCCATAAACATGTTTGTCTGAGTCTTCTATCAAAAGTTACAGCTATTTATATGAAGTTGTACAAAAACGCTTTATTTCGCCAAGACAATGCGTTTCTCACTGTTACATGCATTTGAATGGGGAACTCGACCGAAACAAAGTATAGGTTTTCATTATGTGTATAACTTGGAAATCTTAGCTCAAACAGCTGCAAAACCTTTTTGCCCAGCACGGGGACCTTGAGTTCTATAAGATAAAGCCATAAACATGTGTATACTAGTCTTCTATCAAAAGTTACAGCTATTTATATGAAGTTGTACAAAAACGCTTTATTTCGCCAAGACAATGCGTTTCTCACTGTTACATGCATTTGAATGGGGAACTCGACCGAAACAAAGTATAGGTTTTCATTATGTGTATAACTTGAAAATCTTAGCTCAAACAGCTGCAAATCCTGTTTTCCCAGCACGGGGACCTTGAGTTCTATAAGATAAAGCCATAAACATGTTTGTCTGAGTCTTCTATCAAAAGTTACAGCTATTTATATGAAGTTGTACAAAAACGCTTTATTTCGCAAGACAATGCGTTTCTCACTGTTACATGCATTTGAATGGGGAACTCGACCGAAACAAAGTATAGGTTTTCATTATGTGTATAACTTGGAAATCTTAGCTCAAACAGCTGCAAAACCTTTTTGCCCAGCACGGGGACCTTGAGTTCTATAAGATAAAGCCATAAACATGTGTATACTAGTCTTCTATCAAAAGTTACAGCTATTTATATGAAGTTGTACAAAAACGCTTTATTTCGCCAAGACAATGCGTTTCTCACTGTTACATGCATTTGAATGGGGAACTCGACCGAAACAAAGTATAGGTTTTCATTATGTGTATAACTTGAAAATCTTAGCTCAAACAGCTGCAAATCCTGTTTTCCCAGCACGGGGACCTTGAGTTCTATAAGATAACTCT